>NW_026732848.1:0-240000 GCF_028476545.2 Physella acuta | reverse complement strand
CTTTAACGTTTTAATACAAACATTTGTTTAGCTAAGCCTTTTTTATCGACTACTTTGTTTACTAACAATTGTGATATATTTTAAAATATTTTCAATATTTACATGTATTTGTTCCAGACACACATCTGTAATACATGTGGTAATAATTCATTTACCTCTCGACCCCATCGTTTGCTTCACAAATATCTTTCTCCCGAAAAAAAAAAAAAGTTTTTTTTCTCTACTTTTTACAAAAAGTTCTTTTCAGTGGCGTAGCTAGGATTTTCGGGCCCTAATGCAAAGACTATGTTTGCCCCTTTATTGGACTACCAGTAATGGAGTTAAACGTAGCCAGGAAAGTAATGTACGACTGGCTTTAATAAAATTATTTTTATATGTAGGATACACTATACATTCTGATTTTACATTTATTGTGTATCATTGTGTAGTAGCTTACCCCGATAACGTTTTAACTCAATAGTAAATTCCAAATTAAATGCTTACTTTTGTCAAAAAAGAAACAAAAGCCCCTTTTATCCTGCTTGTGCTTGCTATGTACTAGCTACGTCACTTGTTCTTTTAAATAATCTATCAACAAATCCCTTTACAGGAGTTAGAGTCTAACACATTACTAATTGTAATGAGACCACACAATATTTTTAAATAAATAACTTCAGTGGCTGCTATCAAATCGGTGGTAAATTATTTAATCAATTTTCAATATAAAGATCAATCTAACGATATGCACTACCCAGAGGGCCAAGTATATGGCTTGATCCCAGGGTCCAAGTATACTGTTTTTATCCCGGGGCCCAGGTATAGACTGCTTTATCCCGGGGGCCAAGTATTCTTTTTACCCCCGGGGGCCAATTATACTGTTTTTATCCCGGAGGACAAGTATACTGCTTTTCTCCGGGGGACAAGCATACTGCTTTATCCCGGGGGCCAAGCAAACTGCTTTACCCAGGGGCCGAGTATACTGCTTTTACCCCGGGGGCCAAGTATAATGCTTCACCACTGGGAGGCCAGTACACTGCCCTGCCCCGGGTTCATATTCTTTTAATTTGCCCATGTCGATGGTCGTAAACAAATCTCTAGACGGCAATGAAAGGCCGTGGGCCTCTGAGTGTTTTCTGACATCTCATTGTAACTACACTACAGGGTTTAAAGGGGAGGGGTAGATAAATGATATGATAGGGTCGTTCTTTTAATGATTTGAATCATTAGTAATTTATGATGAATAGATAATTTAGACAAACATATGAACAATAAATGATTTTTAAAAAAATAATTGGGAGATTTGGTCAAATATTTGAACACTTAGTTGAGTGATTTTTTTTTAAAATGAAGGATGATTTTGTACAATTATATGTAGGCCTGTAATTAGAGGTTTTTTTAAAAACGAAGAAGCAATTTATGAGCCGCCATAATAATGTAGACTTTACCTTAACGAAATTGTTGTGAAACATCTTTTACAGTCAAACTGAAGCCTCGACACTACAGTTTTATTTTTACGAGTTAATGAATAGATTTTCAAAAAAAAAACAATGGCTAAATTACCCTTATTTGCTAATTAAGCTTCAAGTAATATCTGCCATCACCGAGAGCTTAATTAATGGCCCGTCTGGGATGCCCTTTAGTATAGAGATAATTATTTAGAGGGTTTTTTTTTCCTTTTCAACTCAAGGGAGATCAGTCATTTAGCTCAAAGCGTATAGTTCGGTTAGTTCCCCTGATTTGACATGCACAATAGATTCATTGCGTGACAAAGTGGCGTAACTGTATGGTAGCTATGAGTACAGCTAATAACAAGTGTGTTACATCTGTCTAGCAGTTGAGTTTGCACGGATGTTAGATTTGTTTCGGTACTTTTAAGTTCGCTAACAGGACAACATAGTACCGCATTGAGTCTTACCATAAAAGGTCTAGATCAGGAGTAGGAAGAAGAAGCTATTTTGTGCTTATTTCTGTTGTTAAATATTTAGCCAGCCACATTCAAAGCTGGTATTTTTAATTATGAAATACTTTTACGATATAATTGTAGTCATATATATATTTTTTAAATTACGTATTTCAATATCATTTATTTAGAGTCACATTCGCCTCAAGAGCTATGGGTCTTGTTATGGCTAAGATTACGATTGCAGTCTCAGTGTTTCTTGCAGACTTTTTTCTCAGGGGGGGGGGGGGGGGGGGGGGCTTGAAATTTTCGAGGGGGGGGGGGTGAGGTGGACACTGTTAAAAGTAAATATTTTCTATATAAATTCCGTTTCGGTGGGGGTGGGGGGCGTAGCTCACCCGAAGAGATGCCTGGAAGAAACCCTGTACATCCTGCATTGGAGTCGGGTCTAGGGCTCGTGAAAATTAAACTAAGTCTAAGCATTATAAAATGAAATTTGTTCTAGGTATTTTTAGTTGATCTTCTCGTCTCAAATGGCTGATTATATAACCCACAGGGATATTTATTTTGTATTCGCTAACCGCGTGTGTGGTTTTAAAAAATTGCTTTAAAAATTCTAGGCACACCTATCGTTTCAGTCGAATATTACTTCACTTCCAAGAATCTTTGTTTGTCTTTATTTTCACCTTAATATATTAAAAGCTATCATACTGAACTTTGTCGGTATATTATTTACAATTAGTTTTTTAATATAGATAACTTCTAAAATGTCTATTGTGATTATGAATTAAATTTTTCTCGACATACTTTCTGATTCAGACTAATGCCGAAAACGAAATTTTCAAAAAATTAATCCTTTTTTTTACTGTATACCTAGAATCTATAAATTAGATCTCCGAGACACAATTATTTTGTTATAGGGATTTGAAAATTTGAACCCTATGAATAAAAAGCTGCTATGATAATTCGCCGTGTAGCTGACGAAGTGCAATCGGGCGAACACACTGATGAGCCAACATCAGCTGAAGTAATTATCTCATTGTCCACACCTCCCCCACCCCCCTCCCCTCCCCTGCCCCGTCGTTTAACGATCGTGGGGCTTGAGAAATCAAGTGGAGAACACTCGGCCAAATGAGCATTGGCCAGGAAATGATCGGTTATCTAACAGTTCAATGAACGCTTCACAAAACCCCGTACCCCCCCCCCCCCCCCACATCTGTGGCTGGGGTTTTAATTACAACTTGTGCATATTAATATTGCAACTCTGTTCTCATGGATAAACTAAACTGTCCTAATCTCCACCCAATCTTCACAGTGTTTCTTTCAAACATTGTTCTCTGTGGAAGGCGGGCGCACTTAAATTTCGGGGGGTGGGGGGGAGGGGCGCGGCAGGCACTCGTATATATTTTATCTATAAATTATATTCCTATTTCGTCCATGTGGGGGGGGGGAGGGAGTTCTCTTGGGGAAGTCAGTACCCCCCCCCCCCCCAAGGAGATGCCTGAAAAAACTGCATCTTCCATTATACTTACCTCACCCTTACCACCACCTTCACTCCACCCCTCGCATATATAATCAAGGTAATCTTAACATGGCACCCTCTTCATACCAAATTAATTCTTCTCTCTAATTTACTGCAAGTTTTCCCTTGGGTCGCCAGTTTCATCGCTTGTGTCCATGTATTTCTTTTACTGCTGCTGAAACTAAATGTGGTATTTAGGGGGCTGACAGTCCCATCCTACCCCTTAGTAACGCCCTTGCATACCCCCACTTGCATACCCCCACTTGCATACTCCATTTTTTGTGTTACTAGTATACAAAGGTGATAATTTTTTTTAAAACCAGTATTGTAATCAATATTTTCTTTTATTTTGCTTCTGTAACATTTTGCTAGATTTTTAACCCAAATTTATTCAAATTTATTCAAATTTATTCAAACAACGGTTACAATTGTACAATTGTTTTTAAAAAAACAACAAAAAAAAACCCAGTTGTTGAACACTGTGATACCTTCCCGTTAGGTGGTATCATGCTAGTTGTTAAAGATCAAACTCCACCAATAACATTTTTTTAAATGTTAATTTTAAAATATTTCTGCTGAGAAATAAAATGCTAAATAAAATAATCGATCATCCCCATGTTTTTTTATTCACTGATTTCTTGAGATGTTCTCCTGATCAAACACAAATGATTGATAGACTCACACTTTTTCCCCCTCTCATCCCCACAGAGAACGCGCCCTACTTCCTGCCCGACCCACGCACCCAGAATGTTGCCGCCATTGACCACTACAACGACTACTACCTGTCGGAGTATGCGCTGTCGTCTGCTGCAAGACCAAACAGACGATACTAAAAACTTCTCGAATACATTTTCTTTAAATTAAATTTATTTAAAACCCTGTTCTTATTTTTAAATCCACAACTGGATCTTTCTTTAACATAAGTTTATTTTGTTAACAATCAAGTTATGATTTTTACTTCATCTCTTTAAAATGTTATGGTATGAAGTAAATTAGAATTTGGTTGGCTTTAAAGGTAGTTTAATTAATAACGAACAATGTCCGCAATATGTGATTGTGTCGGGCACGTGAAACAAATAAGTGCTCACGTTTTTTCAACATTGTAATTGTCTTCAAGATAAGCTTTCATATCTCACCAATGTACATACTTACCTAGTATCCAGCATAAACATGTCTCCTGACTCCCGTTTTGTACAGTGAATAAAATATTTACATACCATTTATTTATCAAATATGGCTTTTGTTTTAAATTCAATAAGAACTATAGTATAAATGTTCATTGATTTGTGGGGAATACTGTTTGCTTTTTGTGGGGAATAATGTTTGCTTTTTGCGGAAATGTTTGGTTTTTGTGTGAAATAATGTTTGCTTTTTGCGGGAATGTTTGGTTTTTGTGGGGAATAATGTTAGGATGTGTGATGAATACTGTTGGGTTTTAGTAAGGAATAATGTGTTATTCTTTGGGGAGGGGGAGTTGATTGTTGATGGAATAGTAAAGTTGTATTTATGATGAATTCTGTTTGGGAGTTTTATGAAATTCCTAGCGCCGTAGACACACGGACCAAAGCAGAGTGAACCAATGGTCAATGTTTATTTTAGGACATAATACTTTCAGAAAAGATCAAAAAAATTTTACTTTAAGTGCAAAACGTGCAATAGATTTATAAAGATAAACAAAAAAATTGAGGATGAAGTTTTTGAAAAAATAAATTGATTTAAATTGACACCATATAATGATGTGTGTACATCTTTTTTTTAAAGCGGTTCTAGTATAATATACCCATAGTGGTATAATGGTATTACATTTTTATAAATGCACGGTACGAATGTGATTTTGTTTTCATACAAAATTTTGGTGAACAAATCCCACAAAATTTAAGACAGTTACAAAACGTCACATTGAAAGAAAATTGTAAAAAAAAAAATTTAATGTAAGTAAAATCCATATATTTTATTGTAGAAAAAAGTAACTACTTCTGCTACTTGAAACGTAATAAATGGCTGACACAAAAATTGCATCAATAGCAAACAATAGCAATTTACAATTACTTATACATGACTGAAACAAGAGATTAGTATGTACGTACTTTTATGTATATATATATATATATATATATATATATATATATATATATATATGATTATCACAAGGTGGGCTGTTCTACCACAGTAAAAAAACGGCAAAACAATTAATGACAACAAACGTTATATTCTTCTACAACATCAAATTTTAACGGAAAAATCCTGAAATAAAAAGCACACATAACGAAACGAAAATTATTTTTTAACAACTATCTTAAGAAAATTGTACATCTCTACACGTCAACGAGAGCTTGAATTGGCACATTTAAAAATGTATTTTTGCTGAATATAATGTTTAAAGGTTATCTACTTCATTGAACAGTTGTTAAGCTGTATGATAATGGTGAGCCGAATATGAAGAAATACGCAAATATTTGAAAACAAATCATATAACAGTATACATAACATATCGAGAATGAAACAATATTAAAATAAAGCAGCCAATACAATGATTTACTTCAGTAGTTCTTTTTCTATAAAAGCCTAAGACATGTAGGGCCTACTTTATTACATGTGGAAATCTTATTAATAAAACAAAACATATTTTATATGTGATTTGTATTATTATCCGGCTAAAAAAATGAACAAGGTAAAACTAATATTTCAGTTGTATACTAGTCTACAGTCCCAGAACTAAAATATTAACTATTTGCTGTTGAAATGAAA
Organism: Physella acuta; assembly: GCF_028476545.2. NCBI lineage: Eukaryota > Metazoa > Mollusca > Gastropoda > Physidae > Physella > Physella acuta. Next base: position 233,851 of record NW_026732848.1, on the reverse strand, counting down.
TATAGTACAATCATGTGCTACATTATAACTCCACAATTATTTTTAAAAATTAATGTTTTCTTATGAACGCGTCACAATTGTAAAGCCGATTGGAAAAGATGGAAAAATTAATTATTTCTTAAAGCTCATTAAAAGTATAAGTACTGATCGAGAAAAGTGGGTATAGGTGTCGACACTTATCTTCTGCTAAGACATATTAATGTGTATAATTACATGGTTTGACTAATGAATTAGTACATCGATAATGACGACCTTTAACCTCACCCCACTAACTGAGACACGGAATAAAATGTGTAGTAGATCCTGTACACTGTGTTGATGGCGTGCTCGTGGGTGGTGGTTTAGAGGGTAAAGTTAATTAAATAGTGAGCAATAGGCTCTGGGAGCCTCGGTGCGAATGCTATGGCCGTCCAAAAAATTACGTCACCTAATTATCCCCCCCCCCCCAACCTAGAATCGATATTATTTTTTTACAAAACGATGGAACCATTTGTAATGGAAATCACAATATTCCCCTCCCTCTTTTTGCCCCCCCCCCCTCTCTCTCTTTCCTCAGCTCTAAAAAAATTGATTAAATAACCGTATTTCTAAATAATGTTCAAAATTTACGAAATACTAAACGTATTGTATTTCACGTTTCTTAAAGCCCCCCCCCCCCCCCCAAATCTAGAATATTGCAACTAATCCACCAAAAGATATCGCTCACCAAAGTCCATCACAAGACCGCTAAGTGTGGTGGTGTTGATGATTGACCCCCCCCCCCCCCACCCCACCCCCTTTCAGTTAAACAGGGCTAACTTCAAGAATCCTTACGGTCGAGATTTCAATATTTAAAAAACAAAGTGTATACGGTCTTCCTCAGTGACAAAAGTTCACATATAACGTGTGTTTAGTGCTTGCTTGTGACGAAATCTTACTAATAAGAAAGTTGCACAGCTGAAAACAAACATCAGGAAGAAGGAAGGGATTGTTTTGTTTTAAAATAGATCATTGCTTAACACCAAGACAGTGTGTAGAGAGGAAAAAAAAGTTAGAAATAGACACGGTAAAAAGGAAAATGTTTATTGCGATAAAGATGGCGAAGTGTATAAAGCACCACACAATATATTTAAACGGTGTTACATATATATTACATAGAAGTAGTGTCTAAAAAATTATAAACGCGTTACTTGCCATAGCTATTTAGCAACGAAGCGGATATTCTATTTATAGACATGTCTTTTTTTTCACATTTTAGAATAAATTGAAAGGCGGGCTAAAAAAAACAGTGCGCTCGTTTTAATATCAGAGCAGAGCAGACGACACGCTAGGAGCCAGGCGGACTGGAGCCTCGTCTGGAGCTTTTGAACGCTTTTGTAAAGGCCGGAAATTTCCGGTTGATAGTTGAGCATAAATTTAAACATCAGGGAGACTTTCAACTACACGGGGTACTTTAAATAAGGTACATTGAATCTGTTTGTCATTATCGAAAATCATCTGAAATAGTTTGAAGGATAAATACTTGATGAGAACGTATCGCAAAGAAGTTTTTTTTTTGTTTATGTTTGCTAAAAGTCCACACCCCTTTGGTTTTCTTCGAATTTACATTAATTTTTTTTTTGTTTTAACTATGTGCAAAAAGGACTTTCGATATTCACTTATTTGACATTTTGTTTTGGTTGCAACCACCACCAAAACAGGCCCTAACCTGGAATCCACAGGGCAAAAGGAAAAGAAGCAGGCCAAGAAGATTGGATACACCTGGGGGCAGTTGGAGAGACTAGCCCAGGACAGAGATGCCTGGAAAGCTCTTCGCAGCGGCCTATGTCCCAGGAGGGACAACAGACTAACCTAACCCAACCTAACCACTCTCAAATTTTAAAAAACGTATTACAAACTGCGCAATGCTAGAAAATGTTTCCATTTCTATTCTTTATAGATAAGTTTATTTTAGACTTTTTATTGTTAATCCTTCTGTATCTGGTGATAAAAAAATATACAAGGAAAAGTATAAAATTTACGGCTCACGACATTAATAATATATTTTTACTACCCCCCTACGTGAAAAAAATATTTTTATTTACATAACGCTTACGATTGTATGAAGAATTTACTATTTAGCTTCGTTTTTTTTACGCCTAGAGCGGATTTATTCTCTTTCTCGCTCGTCATTGTCCCTTCATTACCTCAGATTCGGACCCTTGAATAATCAACAAATTCTCTATCGGTCTTCCTTAAGCAGTTGCCAACGCGAAAATATATGTTGATGCATTCGCTTGACAAAAATGGAAGAACTCACACTACAAGCATAACAAGAACGAGCTTTAAGCTTCACTTCTGTCAGGTCAACTAAGGAAATATTCTGCTTGAAGCGTCACGGTTGTATGCTTTACGTCTGTCAACAATGGGAGAACTCCCGCTTCACGTGTCAAGAATACACACTTCACGCTTCACGTATCAACAAATGGCGAACTCATTCTGTTCTACTCTAGCCTGTCGACATTGTGACAATTCATACTTCACGTGTCAAGAGAACAAACTTCACGCTTCACGTGTCAACAAAAGGCGAACTCACTCTAATCGCGTCAAAGAACGCACTACACTCTTCAATGGGATAATTCACATTTCACGAGGTCCGGTAACGTACTTCACGCTTCACGTCCAACCTGTTCACGTTGTCACAATTCACACTTCACGCTTCACGTCTGGACTGTCAACGTTGAGACGATTCACACTTCACGTTTCACGTCCGGCCTGTTCACGTTTTGACAATTCACACTTCACGCTTCACGTCCGGCCTGTTCACGTTGTGACAATTCACACTTCACGCTTCACGTCCGGCCTGTTCACGTTGAGACGATTCACACTTCACGCTTCACGTCTGGACTGTCAACGTTGAGACGATTCACACTTTACTCTTCACGACAACACGCTTCACGTCTGGACTGTCAACGTTGAGACGATTCACACTTTACTCTTCACGACAACACGCTTCACGTCTGGACTGTCAACGTTGAGACGATTCACACTTTACTCTTCACGACAACACGCTTCACGTCTGTCCGGCCAACAATGGGAGAGCTCATCCAGACAACACACTTCACCCCCCCCCCCCAACCCCCGGTCCTCAAACCATCAGTCTCAAGTTTGTTTTGTCTACTACACCCTTCACATGTGACAGCACACACGAACATCTATCTCTCTGATCATCGACTCAGCTCTTCGCCGAATCAGCGGAAATTGCTCCGATGACATGGATTGCGCTTCAGACCGGTGCGGATGTAAGCAATGGGATGAATGGGCAGCAGCCCAGGGCCACCAACGCATAATAAACCGCACACATATTTAAAGTTACAAGCTTTTATTTGTGTCTAAAACATCCTAATGATTATTCTTTACATTAAATAGTTAAAAATAGAAAACTAAAATTAAAAAGTAATTGTATGTGTATTTGTTATTTTTGTTTTCTGTATTAAAAATGTTTATTTTATTTTTTCTCACAGTCCAATTAAGAGCTGTTAAGCATGGGGTAGGTGAATCAGCGGTTGATCATATACTCAAAATTTATGTTAATTGTTTCCAGCCGCGTTAGTAAACAAAATAATTCTCTGTATTTACTTGTTTTAGAATAAAAATCGGTTTAGATAGGAAGCAAACTGTAAACAGACACGCAAAGCAGTTTTATTTAGTGTTCAGTTTCGCACAGTCTCTGTCTACTGTCTTCCGTTTGGTAAAAGAAAAATAGAGTTAAAAATGTCACGTGGTCTCGCTACGTTTTATTCTCGGGCTCGCTATGCGCGTGAATCCGGTGGTGAGTCTCGTACACGCACGTCGGGTAGAGCAGGAGTGAGGACAAGGTCGTGGTCGTCTGCTCGTAATTTTTAATCTCGTGGCTCGTAAAATTAACATACACCGTCCGCCGTCCCCCCACGTCCATGCTCGTCGACGTCTTCTCCTGTCTCCCCACCCCGTCGGTCTCCTCCCCGGGACTCGTCCCGGGGGCCGGTTCTAGTCATAACGGCGGCGGTAGTTCAAGCAGGTTGCTGTTGCGGATGCTGGAGACGACGTAGTCGGTGTACTTGCCGTCGATGACCTCGCGACCTTGCTGACGTATCTTCCAGCAGGCCCGGGAGGTGTTGAGCGCCTGGTTGTGCTTGAGGGTGAAGAGCGCCAGGGTGCGGCGCTCGGGGTTCCCGCTGACCAGAAACGTCGCCTTCGTCCTGCCGTTTCTGTACTTGATCTTTTCGATCAGCACGCTCTTGAAGAGGAATTGTCCTGGTAAAGTAGATAAAATAAATATGAGGACAATTTTTAAGAGGAATTGGCCTGGTAAAGTAGAAGGAAATGTCCGAATAAAGTACATCACACAACAAATATGTGGACACTTTTGAAGAGGCATTCTCCTAATAAAGTACATTACACAACACATTAAGACATTTTGAGTAGAAAATCTCCTACTAAAGTAGATTACGAAACCAATATGAGGAATTTTTTTAAAGAAATATTGTCCTAATAAAAAAATTACATAACATATATGAGGATAATTTTGAAGTGGTTGTCCAAAAAGAGTAAGACGACAACTTCTAGAAGGAATAACATTGATAAATTAGATCCTAAAGCTTATCAGCGAGGTCTCGTTCGAAGAAATTTTTGTTGTTGTAATAATGCACATAAAATACTACTTTATTATAACGACATTTGTGAAGCTAAATTGTTTAAATAATAGGATAAACATACATTTATAAAGACACGTAGAAAAGGGATAGTCCTAATAAATTACATAATTAGTCTTAAACAGCAGTCTCTGGTATTTTTCTACTAATCTCCGGACCTTTGAAAACCTTCTAACATTTTTACAACGAAACGGTTGTAAATATAGTTATAGTGCACCAATAGGCCTACTCCACAACCCAACTTTTATACAAAGGAAGCTTCAAGGCATTTTTAATTGATAACGATTAGGGTTTCATTACAAGGGATACGATAAGATTGTGAGTTTTGCTAACAGGTCTGTTGTTACTATTAAGCTAAAATCAATGTTATTTTTTAATGGTAATTGACGTTTGGAATTATAAGATCGTGAAGTAGAGGAATTGCTAAAAATATGACCATTTCTAACAAATTTTGAGAACCTAAACTAAAATTGTATGTAACTTTGAAAGAAAAGAATCTCAAAAGTATCCATCTCACATATCTAGATTAATTGCATCATATGAAAAAAATACTTTATTTAGATCTAGAAGTGTAACGAGCTGTGTTTGTTTTCAATAAAATATGTAGATCTAGATATTTTAAAATGATACTTTTAATAAAAATAAATGTTTTAATCAGCTGCTTCAAGAATGTATACAACTAGATCTAGTTTGTCTTACGAATTTTGAGTGTCTTGAAATACAGATATCTTAAATAAGTAAGAACTAGAGCTCTTAACAGGTGTGACATATCTTAAGTTTGGTATCTTAAAGATGAGGTTAAACAGCAAGATGTTTTAAAATATTTAAAGTATCTTACATTTTGGTAGTCATAATTAAAAATCCATAAAAGGGTGTATAAAGATTTGAAGTGTCTTAAAATAAAGTAGCCTTCATTAAATAACACAAAAACTATTTTCTGAAAACTAGATGTCTTGTAAGATTTAAAGTGTCTTGAAATAAAGTAGTCATTAGAAAACACCAACATTTTTTATCCTCAAAATAGATGTTTAAAGACTTAAAGTTTTTTTATTTATAATCATATTTAAGAATACATTGACCTCTATCTGAGAACTTCTATCATAAGCCCTTAAAAGTTCCACAGGTAACTGACTCACCTAGAAGTCCGTGTGTCTTGTTGGAGAGGTCTCTAAAGTCCGTGACGTAGAGCCCCAGGAAGATGGTCCTGTCCTTCTTCATGTCCGTGTCGTCCAGCACGTAGTCGTCCTCCGTCTCCCTCTGGCGACGCCCCTGGGTCTCCGGCCTCTTCTGCTGAAGGCTGAACATCTCCCCCAGCTGCCGGTACTGCTGTTTCTCATCCTGTCCGTGACCCCCGGGCGTCTGTCTTTTGTACTCGTACTGCATCCTCTCCCCCGGGCGGGAATTAAAATCATCCGCGTCCCCGCGCTTCAGGTTTTTAAAACTCTCCGACCTTAAACTTCGTTTTCTCCGCTTCTGCCCGTCCACCTCGACGAATAAATTCCGGACGAATGTCTGATCCTGGTTGACCCCTACGAAATTATGCATGATGACCCCTTTGTGTTTCTGGGAAGACAAGACCCCGTTGGAGAAACTATCCCGCTCGGCGAACCCGAACACCGGGATCACTTCCGCCCTCGATTCTCCGTTACTCGCGAACATAGGGTTATCTCCTTTATTCTCCCCGTTCTCCTCACTGATATTCCCCCCTTCTTCGTTGTCTCGAATTTTCTTCCCATCGTCGACATCACCCTCTTCGGAATCCGCCTGGTCGGCGACGGTAGCGAAGTGCCGCCTGACGACCAAGGTGATGTTCCTCTTCCAGAAGGTCACGATGGCCTTGTTGTTGATGACGAAGATCTTCTGTCCCGGGAAGTTGAGCACCGTCTCGTTGGTCCAGTCGTACTTGGACTCGTTGACCATGACGACGCGTTGCTTGGCGATCAGCCGGAAGTTGCCCTGGGAGATCATGATGGCGCCGAGGTAGGTCTTGTTGGTGGCGTCATCGAGAAATGTGCGGGCGTTGACGATGATCCCTGGAGAAAGTAAACATTGAGTTAGCAATGTTTACAAAAAAAAAATCCGTTTTCAATGTCTTTTTTTAGTTTCCGGTTCAATCTGAAGTTAAGGTGGTGTTTTTGGTTTTGATTTTGGTTTTGGTTTAGAGAAAAGAGACAACACTATCAACCTAGCGCCCGTTGTATCTCTCCCTCAACGGGCCATTTATCTCGTGTTAAAATGTTGTTGTTGATGTTTCATTATAAATTAACACCACGCAAGGAGCAAAAGCATTTGAAGTAACAGCGTAAAACTTGAGTTCTAATTCGGTCAGTTTAGATTTGTGTATTTTTTTTCTAACCTAAGAGCTTGTCTATAATTTATAGAAAAATATATCAAGTTAATTTTTTTTTCAAATCTTTTTATTACAGCCCAAACCATTAGCTGCATTAGCTCTACAAAGACAAAACATTTGATCGAAAAAAAATTTTGAACTACAACAAACAAAAGCTTAAACCCCTATCTAAAACTGGTCATATCTTTTGTTCTCAATGCTATGTGTTTACTCTCTTAAATATTGCAAAAAAATTGCTTAAAATGGGCGTGTAAATATACAAATAACGCAAAACGTGTCGAAACGGTTTATCATTTAGAAGTATAGTTTCAACTGTTGCAGGGTTAGTTGACACATGTTGTATTAAGGGTTATTACCTTTGACATTCTTGACTTACATTTTTGTGAAATTTCTGAATTTTCAATGATTAATCTGACATACCTGAATTACACACTCGTTCTTTTATTTACTTTACAAATGTTTTTATGAAGAAGAAGCAAGTGACTCAACTGCAAAACTATCCTGTACCCATACTTATTTTTACAAATCACATAGTATTTCTTTCGCCAAGGTTTGAATAAGTTTTCAGATACATGAGTGATTCATACAAATGGTTTATAATTACGTGGGATAGGGGTCGATAAAAAGTTGTACAACGATATAATAGTAGTGCTTTGGGCATATAGGAAGAGAGTTGACTAAAATCGGGTACGTTAAAAAAGTGGGCTTCACAAGGACCTCACACGGGCTTCATAGGGGCCTAACATGGGCCTCATAGGGGCCTCACACGGGCATCATAGAGGCCTCACACGGGCATCATATGGGCCTCATGGGATTAAGTCAAAGTAAATGTAGATTTAAAAAGAACATACTATTGTATTACTGGTGCAAGATCCCTAAATTTGCAAAACATAATTGTTCTATTTTCAGAGCGAAAAGAATAAAAAGTCAAGATCGGCCACAGAGGCTTCCCAACAACACCCATCCGCGTTACGTTGTGGTTGTCTTGCAACTCCATCCCAACAAACCTTTTTTTTTTCCTCCCAGGAAATTGTGACATAAAAAGTGATAGAAACTGTCAACAATTTCCCGTGGCTAAAATTTTTATTAGATTTTACAATCCCTGATTAATTAGGAAAATAAGGTGGAAAAAGATAATTAACTAATAAATGATGAACTAGGAAACAGCAAGAAGAATCACATTTGACACTTCAATTAATCAATAACGACTGAAGCATTACAAAATTAGTTATTTAGAAAACGCAATAATTTCGCGAAAATAGAAAAATAGAAACAGTAGTGTAGATTACATGATACGTTACCACGTTATAAATTCGAACTTGATTTTTCATTTCTACCAAGTTTAGGTATTTCACGGTATTTCAATTGAGGTTTTACCAGGCTAAACTGATACAGATAATGCCTTCATCCTAATTGTTGTGCACATGAGTCCAAATTATTCTAAGGCTTAAGCCTCAGGTGGAGCAAAGATGTACCTAATATTCCCGACAATGTAATATTGACTACAAACAGTGGCGTAGGCAGGGGGGGGGGGGTAGGGGGGGGTCATAACCCCCCCCCCCAATAGATCCCTCGGTATATATATAAAGTATGAGAGGGGGGTGCAAATCGAAAGTTTGAGGGGGGTGCAAATCAAAAGTTTGAGGAGGGGGGGGGGGTGCAAATCAAAAGTCTGAGGGGGGTACAAATGAAAAGTCTGAGGGGGGGTGCAAATCGAAAGTTTGTCCTCGGGTAAAAATTGGAACCCCTCCCTTGAGACAATCCTGGCTACGCCACTGACTACAAATAAGATGAATCTAATCTAAAACTATCTGACCTTGGATCCTATAAGAGACCTGATTGGTCAAACTTATCTGACGGAGGGTCATATAACTGACCTAATTGTTCAAAATTACCATACGCAAGGTGCAATAACTGACCTGATTGGTCAAACTTACTTGACGCAGGATCCTGTAAATGACCTGATTGTTCAAACTTACATGACGCAGGATCCTTCAACAAACGGATGACCTGATTGGTCAAACTTACCTGACGCAGGATCCTGCAAATGACCTAATTGGTCAAACTTACCTGACGCAGGATCCTGCAAATGACCCTATTGGTCAAACTTACCTGACGTTACCTGACGCAGGATCCTGCAACAAACGGATGACCTGATTGGTCAAACTTACCTGACGCAGGATCCTGTAAATGACCTGATTGTTCAAACTTACCTGACGCAGGATCCTTCAACAAACGGATGACCTGATTGGTCAAACTTACCTGACGCAGGATCCTGCAAATGACCTAATTGGTCAAACTTACCTGACGCAGGATCCTGCAACAAACGGATGACCTGATTGGTCAAACTTAACTGAAGCCGGATCTTATAACTGATCTGATTGGTCAAACTTACCTGACGCCGGATCCTGTAACAAACGGATGACCTGATTGGTCAGTCCTTCCATATGAAAACACAGCGGCTTGTCCACGCCCTTGACACCAACCAGAAACTCGGGGTCATTATCTGTAACAAAATAAGGTCATGTCTAGAATATTCGTAATTGTACCGGATACTTGCGGATTACATGTGTATTTTGTTTTTTGTGAATATTATAAGAGGTATTGGTCGTTTGACGAAAAAGTGGTTATTGACATGATATGAGTAGGTGGCTTTTGTCGCGCGACTAGAATAAAGGATATCATGATTTGTTGTACTGAGTTTGTGTTAACTCTATCGTGCTTGATATATTTACAGGAGAGTGAATTGATTAAGATGACTAATTGAATCATGGTTATTGATGATGGGATTAGCTGCAATGACAGTCAATGATTAGGATAGAGATTGTAAGATCATGTTTTTATTTAATTTATGGAGAGATTGTTATTTTTACCTGATTTTTATTTAATTTATGTTAATATACAGGTAATTTATGTTAACATACAGATTGTAATTTTTACAAGTTTTTTTTTTTTTTTTAATTTTTCGTTTATATAAATTTTACTTTTCGAACCTGACGGTCCATGGGACAAGTGAAGTAGAGTTCACCTGGTTCTGTTACCTCGGCATATGAAGGGATAGTGTGGTCAGCACTATGCCCAGATGTTTATTTATAGATTTCTATTTTGGCCAGATTTATATTTAATTAATGTTTATATTGAGTAGAGATTGTTAGTTTGACAAGATTGTATTAAGCCTAATTGAAGTTAGGAGTGGGGGGGGGGGACTGTTATTACTGTTATTAGAATTGTATGGTTGTATTTAATTTGTAATATAAAAGCTTGTAAAAATTAACTTTAATATAGGGCCTACTTTGTATTATCAATAAAAGAAAAGATTAATATAGAAAAAAAAAAGTTGGATTAATTTGACACTGTCAACCACAAATGACAGACGACTATATCACCTTACCGACAACATTGATATGCGAGACTACCGATAAAAAAAAACATGTTGACGTCATACGTTCACTGAGAGTACTTGCCCCTGTCGTGTCTACAAACAACAAGGTCACGTTCTGACGAACGAGGCTGTCAACGCACGTGGACAGTCACGTGACACCAACCACATAAAAACTGTTCTGGCCAGTGTAGGCTCACCTCTGTCTGGCATGTTTTTTTTTTGTACCGATCTGGCCAGGGAAACCGAATCTAATTGTAAGGCTGGATTGGCTCGCACATCTTGTCAATCGGGGTTTATTTATAATATTTATTCTGCGAACACTTTTTAGGTGGAGGGACCGGATTATAAGCTAAATATATCAATCGGATGACTCAATTATTTCACGAAAGGGATGTAACTGTCATATCCGGGGCATAAAAATCTTGTCAGTTTGGCTGTAAACTAAAATTAACAGCTGCATCATAATAACCGTCAAAGCAATAAAAACCGATTAATCGCAAGCAGTCTTATCCATGACTTAAATTTATTTTATTTCACATATTTTTTAAATACCATTAATGGGTGTGGTGGGATGGTAGAGCACATAGCTGTTAACTCAAAAGTCTCGAGTTGAATTCCTGGCTCAAACCCGTAGAATGTACCTGAGGCCACTTAGCTCTGACGAGTACTGTACACACGTTGGGGTAAGTATATGCGAGTAGAAATAGTGCTGACTACACTACCCCTTCATATGCCGCTATTAAAGAAATCGGTGAACACTACTGAACTGCAAGGTATGTAAACGTTTTTTTATGGGGGTTTTGTAATTTGAAATACATAACCCGTTTAAAAAAAGGCTAAATGGGATCAGTAATGAAATTCTCAATTTGCTGAATTCACGAGAAATTAAAGACATGTTTTAAACTTATAAGCTTTTTGAGTCTCCAATTAATGATAAAGAAAAGAATTTTTGAAAAATTCAACTTTTGTTAATATTTAGCAATGTTCAAACTTTGATAACTATAAATGTTTATAATACTTCTAAAATCTTTTGCCTGTTGTTCCTAAGTACAAAGATTTGCATGCGGAGCGTTTTGAGACAATATTAAATACATCACTACATCCCCACACCATTATACAACGTCATATAAAAAACATAAGCGATCTAATAGGGCAGTGGTTCCCAACCTTTTTCGAGTGGCGACCCCCTTTCATAAAACGTAAGTGACCCGCGACCCCATATAATTAACAAGCCGAAATTAGTAAAGAATATAATAAGCACTAAATTAGTATTTTCTAGTAGACATTCAATATGAATTATTCGTGATAACTGTTTTAATACGATGATCAAAATTACATGCTATTAACAAGCATTAACTAGCATTAACAATTAAATTTTGCAAATTTAAGAATTCATCTCGTTATTCATCGGCAATGCTGGTAACATCAAGGAAAGCAGAGAATGGATGACAATGCAGATTCTTCTTCTTTCAGCTCAGGGAAATAGCGCCGCAGTTCGTTGTCAAGAGATTCAAGATGCGCAGAATCCTTTAAAAATTTTATCTATCACACCACACTGCAGAGTTTCTCAAACATGGCAGTATTTCAAATATTTATTTTTTCTCGCCAATTTTGCAGCTTTGATAAAAATGCCAAGAGATTATCATGAAAAGAGATAATATTCGTTCCTTTATCAGGTTAAGCTTAGGTTGATGTTCGAATATATCTGCTAGGTATGATACTCTCTCCAACCACACCATGTCGTTAAAGTATATCAAAAGGTCTTGTTTCCTTGCACTTCCAAGAACATCTTGATTTCTTCTTTCAATTCAAAAACACGATTGACATTTCCTATTGACACTGAAAACATGACGCACCATGAGTACAATCCCCACAGCCGTTTTCCCATTTTAATCCTCCAGTTTCAAAAAACGTATTTATTTTCTCCATGATATCTTCACAAAACATCAACCCTTATTTGCTAACATCTGAATGCATATATTTCACAAAGACAAGCAACTGCGAACACGAACTCACGTCTGTCGATTCGTCAACTTGAAAATCAAACAATGGTGAAAGCTTAATTTCATTCTAAATTTGTCTTTTAACATAAGCCGCTGCATAGTATTATTAGACAGAGATATTTGTTGCATCTTTACTGCACTGGAATCCCCAAGAATTAATTTTACCATCTTCAGCATACATGGTTTGATGAGATTTTCCCCTTTGTGTGAGAGGTTTTTTGCTTGGCAATTTCTAATACTACTTCATATGATGCTTGCACTAATGCTGTGTTTTCTTGGTGAAAACGTTCTGTTCGATCAAGTCTCTGACGTTTGCAACTAGCTTCATGCCGACGAAAGAACTACATATCTTTTTTGGTGTGTTCCGAATGACTCGTCTCAAATTGACGTTTGGAAGTTTTCATAGACTCCTGACTAAGAACAACTTTGCACAGTACAATTTTTTTATTCTCTATTCCACTTCAAGTGCTGTTAGTAATGCCGAATTTCCAATATTTTTCTAAATATTTATGTATTTTATTCATTGCTAGAGTTTAGCCTACCAGTAGACGACCCCCCAGAAAGCACTTCGCGACCCCCTTGGGGGTCGCGACCCCCAGGTTGGGAACCCATGGAGAAGAGTTGATTTGTTACTTGACCTAGGCATATGATGGTAAGGTTTGGCCAGCACTATGCCCAGTCGCCTTTACTTTCCCTAACGTGAGTCGGGTACCAATCAGAACTGAGTGAACCCGAGACTTTCTAGCGGTGTACTGATAAGCCTCACCGCACCTACTACTTCTTCTTTCTTCTTCTTCGTTCTTAATTTCAGTGTAGGAAGAGATGCCTTCACACACAATTGAGTATACGTTTCAACTGGTTATGCGCCGTTGAGACCATTAACTTTTTGGATTTGCTTCCATAGCCTTTGTCCAACATACAACACACTACAAGGCAGATGTTGTTTAATTTTGGAGTTGTCTCTCCTAGAAGAGTGGCTGTCCCCAACTAACGAGCCTCATCTGCCCGAGGGTTCGAACTCGAGACTTTTCGGTTTAGCAACCATGAGCTTTACCGACTCGACCACGGGACGAAAGTTTACTTCAAATAGCTGCAACTTCAGAGGGAATTGAGAGACAATAAATGCAAGAAACCCAAAAGTTTAATATAAATTGTTATAATTTAGGCTTACTAGAGTCCAGAATAGAAATAGTTCGAACTCGAGACCTTTCGGTTTAGCAACCAGAGCTTTACCGGCTCGACCGCGCCGACCCCTCCCTAATACTTCAAACGCTGGGCTCTATTTTATCTGGCACTAAGAAAAAAAAAGTCGACACCGTCCTCACAACCTAATTCTTGTTTCACAAATGGGTTTTATATCACCAGGCTCTCCCTGTAGTCGCGCTGCTTACAGTTATACAAATCCTAAACAAAGCCTCACTCAAAATATGTGTAGACACCTCCTTCTTTCATCCCGTCCCCCTCCCCCTACAGCATCCGATCTACAGCTTAAATTTATGCACTCCTCCAGCAAGTAAACAACTGCCATTTATAAAACTGATTATACAGAATTTGTAGAGGCGGATGCTAGGGTTTGACACTCGCTAGACCGGAAGTTGCCAAAACGAAACTGCGCAGTTGTTCAACATGGATTTTTGCGTGTTAACTGATCAACAGTGGGTACTCTTCTACTCCAGGAGAACACCAAGCTGTCAGTTTTAGTGTGCAAACTGCTACAAAATAGCTGATAGCTGAATTGATTTTATAGCTAGAATGAAAGGTTACTGATTTTCAAGTCTCGAGTTCGGATCCCGAATTGAGTCAGTAGACAATGCCTGCGTCCACCCAGCTGTTTAGGCAGTAGCGTAGCGAGGTCGGGTGTCACCCGGTGCGGCACTTAATGGTGTCACCCCCCAGAGGCGTAGTGACCCTTCCCGGGGACAAACTTTCAAATTTTCGATTTGCACCCCCTCCCCCCTCAAACTTTCGATTTGCACCCCCTCAAGTTTTTCTCTATATATTTTGCTATTTTTTGCCTTGGTGTCACCCCCTAAATGGTGTCACCCGGTGCGGTCCGCACCCCCCGCCCCCCCCGCCCCCCCCCCCCCCGCCCCCCCCCCCTCGCTACGCCTCTGTGTTTAGGTACCCAACCAAAACAATATTATTAACTGTAAACGAAAGCTGAGCAGACTCTTTAGTATCGTGGACAGAATCTCAACACCAACTGCTTTATTGAAGGTCGGGTCATAAATATAGTTATATTAAAAAGGAAAACGTCTTTCTTAGAAGTTTGATTTTTGTTGATGTTTATTTTATCGGTGGAAGAGGTTGTTGTATTATGTTAAATTAACACGAACCATCTTCGTTCTTAATTCAAGTGTTGGTAGGTATTCCCTCCAACACAATTGAGTATTACCTGTCAACTTATGCGCCCTGTAGGCCGTTGACTCCGATTTCAACCTGCTTTCCTTTTTGGATTTGCCTCCAAAGCCTTTTTCCAACCGAAGATTCGAACTCCAGACTTTTCGCTCTAGCAACACTGAGCTTTACTGACTCGACCACGCCGTCCCACTAACACAACTACTGATATATCCCAATTTATGTTTTAAATACACTATTCAATATACAACTTTTAGCCATGACCTAACCTCGATAGGGACACTAGCGTACTAAATTTACCGACAGAGACGCTACTCTACCAGAAGGCAAGACTAAAGATCTGTTAAAATAATGGGAATATGGTGAGAGTTGGGGGAACTTCTGCTTGACAGAGGCGTAGTAGAATGTGGAGATGGGTAGGGTGCAAGTATGTATTTTAGTTAGTTATTTACTTAGCTTTATATAATAATGATAACAAACAGTATGCACGGAGGCCTTTTTTTCACATTGGCCGTTTAAAACAGAAAAAAACATTTTAATAAAAAAGGAAGTAAGTTGTAAAAACGTAGTAGTAGTAAAATAACGTTTTAAAAATTTGGAATAAAAAAATAATATGATATAGTTATAATACACAATGGGATAGAATTAGAATATAATAGGTGAATGAGAAATGTCGCAATGAGTCCGTTTAAAAGAGATCATGAAATAGTTGTTTTGTTAGTTTAGTTTTGGATATATTTTCAGATGATAGTTTTATTTTATTCGGAAAATTGTTCCGCAAATTAGAATCAGAGTAGGCGGAAGTTATGTTTTTGGGAAAAAAAGTTGTATATGGAATAGGTAAACTAAGACGACGACTTAATTTTGTTTTAAGAGAAAATAGGCCTGATAAGTAAAAAGGGTCTATTTCGTGAAATATATTATATAGAAAAGTTGCTTTAGTATATATTTATTTTTTATCTATTGGAAGTTTATTAGTTTGAATACAAGAATCCAGACCACTAGATAAGCCAGTCACAAGTTTCTAAAGGAATATGTATTTATGTATACAGAGATATGCCTATGTGACTGATTTAAATACGCTGTGGAGTATGTGTATGTATATGTGTTGTATCAGATCATTTTGATCCCTGGGTTAAAGGGTCCCCCTAGGGTGCCCCTTACACCTATAGTTGTGGGGGAGGGGGGTGGGGGGGGGGTCAAGACTACGCCCCTGTATCCTGGCCACCTTTTGTACCTCTGAGTTAAATGGTCCCCCCACCCCTATGGCTGTGGGTGGGGGGGGGGGCGTCATGACTACGCCCCTGTATTCTGGCCACCTTTACTACCGCTGAGTGTGATTACAACCGCCGGCAGTTGATCGATTAGCCACCACTGACTCAAGTCATATGTCATTCACCAGTTGAAATAGCTTGACTTGGGGCGAAAACAATATAGTGAGGGAAGGGGAGAGAAAAAAAATGATGAACTCATTTCAAAGTTGAACTAAACTTAGAAAATTCGGTATCAACAAAGTGGAATTGTTTTTGTGAGGGAGTGTGAGGAAGTTTTAGAATACATGTGTGGTGTGGAGGAAAAATGTGTGGTGGTTAGTGAAGAGTGAGGGGGGAAAATGTGTGGGTCGATTGTTCTCCACTGGACAACAAAGACCGTTCAATGATGGAGGGGAGACAACAAGAGGACGAGGACGAGGGGCCGCAACCCGGTCAAGAATTTAATTGATGTGTCTTGTTCGTGAAAGAAAATAAGATTGTCGACAGCGGCCGGTTAGGCTGTGGTTGTGGTGTGGGTGACACACGTCACTGCACCTGTCTAAGGCCGGACAACAATTCAACAACAAGGAGAGGCTCCCAAACAAATTCTAGCGCTCAGTAGCCAATACAATTTTTTTTTCAGTAGCCAATCAACAATAAGTTTGATACAGGAATCTTGTGTATTTTTAATTGAAAAAGATTTAAAATGCTATTTAAAATTGAGTATAACGTTAAGTTTTATAAAAGTATATTTTTATTAGGAAAAATAAATAATTCAAAACGTTTTGTCAATTTTATTCGTGTATTTAATAAGGGAACATTTTATTATTCAAAACAAATATAATAATATTTAGTTAATAAAAAAATAAATGTTATTTACAGTTGTATTGAATTTGTACATTTTCTAAGGTTTTTAAAGCTAGTTAATCCTCTCTGAACAATAAATCCATTTGTCTTTTGTATAAAAAGCATCAAGTTTATTTTTTGGCACAATTTTCTTTCGGCGGATATTGCCGTGACATAATTTTTAACTTTGTTGTATAGAATTTACATAATTTAGTTTGGAAACTTTTATTTTTCTCTAAACAGCGTCGACTTTAATAATAATAGCACGCGCCTGTAAATTTAATAATGCACCTTTTTATGTGGACCATTGGGGCTTCTTAATTCAGAAATGGAAATGGAAAAAAAAATCTATAGATAAATGTTTAAATATACTCTTAACGATTTTAAAAAGACAATGCTTTTTAAATACCTGTAAATATGGTAATGTATGTTATTTGGAAGAATTGAAGAAGTCATTAACCCCGTTTTACTATGCTACTATTAGACATTAATTAGTACGAATGTTGGTTTTCTGTTGTTGTTTTTTTGTGTGAATGTTCCTGTATTAAGATATTAAAATTTAAAAGAAAAAAAAAAGAGTATAATTTTTAATCCATTTTAATACTTACTGGATAAAACAGTTTATCCAAGAACAATGTCCAACAAAAGTTTTATTTTTAAAAATAAGCTTACGTTTTTTAAAACAAAATACTCTCTTACAACCTGCAACAAAATTCCAAACAATAACCGTTAAAAATATGTATATGGATATTTTTGGTACTCACCTACCACCTCGATGCTGTGTTCACTCTTCTGAAAAATATGAGAAAAAAAATTAGGGACCTATACTAAAACTGAAATGTTATGATACTTGGTAAATAGTCGTCCTTATATATTCACAATATATTATAAATACAAATACATTCGTATTTAGTGTAATCAAACATAAATATCTACCCTTAAACTCAACCCTAAACACTAATCCTTAGAGTAACCCTAGCCAAAATAGAAACAATGTACTTCGTCCCTAAACCTAACACTAGTTTTAGCCCAGACGCTAAAGCTAAAAATAGTGTTATCCTTCATGCATAAAAACGTAAAATTTGTACTATTTTATTTTTAGTTTGGATTTTACTCATTGTAAAAACCATGTTTTAAAACGTTATTTAAAGCTTCAATTATTTTTTCCATACACACTATAGTGGCAAATATCTTTTACATACTCAAAGAAATATATATATATATATATATATATATATATATATATATATATATATATATATATATATATATATATATATATATATATATATATATATATTCTCCTTGTAAAGTGTAGCTTGTAGCTCTGTAGCTTCAAGTTTACAACCTGGGCAACACCATGTACATTATTGACGTTTGCTGACGTCATAAATTACCATAAATTACCATAAATTATAATCAATGACCTGTTCCCTACCTGGATCATCATATCCTGGAAATCTTCTCCGTCCTCCGCCTGAGCGACACATCCCAGGAAACAACACACCACAAGCACACACACGCAACACGCTCGTGTCACATCCATCGGGCCAGACGTGTATTGAAACGTAAACAAAACAAAACAGTCAGTAGAGTTATGGCCTCAGCAGCAGATGTTTGATGATTGCGCTGGTGGTGCAGAAAGTGGTGGTGGATTGGCCGAGAGGGGTGGACGATTTTGACGACCGTCTTTCAGTCCATGCTCTCTCCTAATTCCTTGTTTCCTATCGATTATCTGTGGGCCTCCCTAGCTGTGATGATTTATCCGTTCAAATATTCATCTACACGACAGAGAACAAAAAAAGGTTAATGTATTGTTGTGAAAATAATGTTTAAAAAAATAATAGTATTTTATTCTTAAATTTTTAAACGTATTTTAGTATATAAAGATTGGAAAATAGCTGTAAAAAAGAACCATCTGAAAATTATCGACTTTGACTTGAGGTTTGTGAAAGGACCTGGCCAACTTTGCCCAGCTTTTATTTTAGCGTGGTTCGCTGATCTAAAGAAAGCTTAACCGGCCGCTTTTCTGTCGCTTTATTACAAAAAATAATATCGGGGCTGACCGGGAATATCCACACGAATAATAATTCAATGATGAATGTTTTAACTTGTTATAAGGAGGAACGAACGTGAGGTTCCGCATAGGAGAGATGGAATGTAAGGGCTGGGGTATGCTATTCCAGATTTGTTATTATTTTCATTTTATTTATAATTTTTTTTTCTCTCCCCTCTCTTCATTTAGAGGAGGCGCAGCAATAAACATATGCGCGTGTTGACGTCTCGTAGTTTACGTTCACACAGAAATGAGCGCTGGGACGCCCGTGTTTGCATTCCAGATGAAAACACAAAGCCAGGGGAGACGAGTAATAAGGGACGTTGGGCGACCAAGGCCCGTAATCAAATAGCAGATTCGGAGAATCTAATTGATCCTCGCCCTTTTCTTGGCCATTTTGAGCGTGCGTATGTTAAAACTGGGAGAAGAAAAAAAGTGAAGGAATGAAAGTAACTTTTTTTTAGGGGTGGGGGATACAGGTTTTCTAAGTAATGATGTATGACAGACTGATTTTTACCCAGACTTGATAGTGGTGTCGGATAAATCTATGACAGAGTCGGAATAATTTGGAGGGGATCAGAAGAGAGGAGTCACATGTATTTAAGCCAAATGCGGAGTCATTTTTCAAACGAATGGTAGTCTCAAAAACGGGTTATTTTCCCGTAAATTATCGTAGATGGACTCGTTGCTAAATTATTTTTGACGTTTCTTATATTCTAATACAGCACGTCTAGCAGATAAAGAGGACAGTACACGTTACATAGTAAAGAAATCTAAAACACTAAAAGCTATGTGGGGCGAGCTAGGATCATGACTCAGCCAAACATTTTTTTTAATTAGCGAGGCGAATTAAATATAATTATAAACGTTGCTTAATAATTCGAAAATCTGTATGTGTTTTTTAAACCGCATATAATTATTCCAACGATCTGATTATCAGTGGTTTTGTTAAAACTTAAGAAAGTTAAAATGTGCTTACAAGATTTGTGTTGATTGTGTTTCCTTATCATCTGAGTAACGTTATTTTTATCTCACTAAGTTAGCTCAGTAAGTTACAGAGGCGTAGCTAGGTGGGTGGGGCGGCCGCGCCGGACACCCACCTAAAATTGTTGTTAAAAAAGCTCATTATGAGCAGCATTACTTAATTATACACAGTCGAAGTCAAGAAAATAGTCTGTTACTTGGCTTTACGGGTTTATTTAACTGTTTTTAACATCAATTGTGTGCCATCAATATAAAAACAGATAAGGTCAAATGGTAGAGCATTAGGCTGCTAGCCTGAATGTGTTGAGTTCAGATCTCGATTCGGGCTTGTAACTGTAGAAGTCCACTCAGCTCTGATGAGTACCTGACTTACTATGGGGAAAGTAAAGGTGCCTGGGTAGAGTGTTGACCACACCATCCCTTCAATGCAGAGGTCAAGAAACATATGAACTCTACTTCATCTACCCAATTCGATCAGTCGGTCTAAAGAGACCCTTTACTTTTTACTTTTGAGTCTATCCAGCTCTGGTGGGTACCTGTCTTGAGTATTAGCACTGTATCTTATATGATGAGATACAAAAACGTAAACTCTACTTAACCTTGCCCTACCAACCGTCAGGTTATTGCAAGGATTATACAGATTAGCTGGATTTGATGAAATGAACAAGACACATTTCAACGGACCCTAATTAGGATTTCTGCCAAATTATTTCCTACAATAAATCAAATACAGAGTTCAACGAACTCTAATTAAGATTTCAGACAAATTGTTTCCTAAAATAAATCGAACTCAACTTCCTCTGTACTTCTTCTGAAAGTGTTCTTTACTTTCCTTCTGTTTTCTGTTAGTTAATCCTTAGTTCAATCCATATTAGCATTATTGCAAGCACACGTCTTTAACTTGTTGTCGTGTTTGTAAGTGACTAAGAAGATTAAGATAATTAACCATGGACTTATCAGCCGGATAGTCGTCAGAGGACCCATTTAGACCTGACTCCATTAGGGCAGAAGTACGAGGTTCATACCACGTGACTTGGGCGCCCCCAAGAGAGCTCGCGCCGGTACGTGACGAACATCCGGTGAATCGAGTATCCGAGAGAGCTCGCGCCGGGGTCAAAGGTTATCGACAGTTCACATGGTGGGAGAGGATCGTTTATGTGACCCGTGTGTCGGGGAAGATATAGTGGAATAATGGGGCTGGGGGCAGGTCTTTAGACAGAAACGAATAGTGCACGCTAGGTCTTTAGACAGAGAGCAATGGTGCTAGTGAGAGGTCTTTAGACAGAGAAATGGTGCTAGTGAGAGGTCTTTAGACAGAGTGCAAGTGGCAGGTCTTTAGACAGAGAGCAATGGTGCTAGTGGTAGGTCTTTATACAGAGACCAATGGTGTCAGTTCTTTAAAAATTTAGACCAATCGTGAAATTGGTAGGTCTTTAGACAAGGGCTAATGGTGCAAGTGAGAGGTCTTTAGACAGAGACCGATGTACATGTAAGGTCTTAGAGCAGTGATTTATTCTTCAATACAAAATAAAAACATCAACAGTTTGTATAGAGTCCGACGCCATATGTTGAGTTCATGCTAGATTTTCCTACAATTCTAAAACATATACTCCATAAACCCGGTTTCGCTGGTCAAACTAAGATAAACATTTTAAAACATTAGAGGGGATTATAATTTTTTCGAACACTATTAGGTACACAACAAGGTACGTTTAACCTGATGTTTTCCCTTCAATACAACCCGCCTCTGTATAAGTAATGTAAAGAAACCAAAATTAGAAGATCCATACCACCATTATGTTCCTTTTCCTGCAAGCTGCAACAATAATTGTCTGAAGCTAACTCGGACAGCTAAACATGAACAGTGTGTAATCTAAAGAAACCATAATTGGAAGATCCAGGCCACCATTATTTTCCTTTTCTTGTAAGCTGCAACAATAATTGCCTGAAGCCAACTCAGAAAGCTAAACAGGAACCATGTGTAATGTAAAAAACAACAACAGAATTATAAGATCTAAACCACCATTATCAACATTTTCTTGCAAGCTGCAACAATAATTGTCTGAAGCCAACTCAGAAAGCTAAACAGACACAGTGTGTAATGTAAAAAAAAAACAACAACAACAGAATTATAAGATCCTAACCACCATTATCAATATTTTCTTGCAAGCTGCAACAATAATTGTCTGAAGCCAACTCAGAAAGCTAAACAGACACAGTGTGTAATGTAAAGAAACCACAATTATAAGATATAAACCACCATATCAACATTTTCTTGCAAACTGCAACAATAATTGTCTAAAGCCAACTCAGAAAGCTAAACAGGAACCATGTGTAATGTAAAAAAAACAACAGAATTATAAGATCTAAACCACCATTACCAACATTTTCTTGCAAGCTGCAACAATAATTGCCTGAAGCCACTTCGGGCAGCTGAGAAAGAACCGCGTGTAATGTAAAGAAACCAAAATTATAAGATCTAAACCACCATTTCCAACATTTTCTTGCAAGCTGCAACAATAATTGTCCGAAGAGACTCCGGACAGCTGAGCAGGAACCATGTGTAACGTAAAAAAAAAAAAAAAAAAAAAAAAAAAAAAAAAAAAAAAAAATTATAAGATCTAAACCACCAAGCTGCTATAATAATTGTCCGAAGCCACTCCGGACAGCTGAGCAGGAACCGTGTGACCCATCGCGACAACTCACACCTGGGGACGCGCTGTGCACGCTGGGCCAAGACAAACGAGGCTGTCGCTTCTCGGATGTCCGCTGAGTAATGGCCGGCCTCGATGTGTGAGTTTGGCTAACACCAACTGAACCAGGCCCTAACCCGTGTCCACACCCCACCCCACCCCTCTTCCACGTCTGCTTCAAGACTAGGGCAGGTTACAAAAATGTTATTGATGGATCATTACAAGCGTATCGATCGATCATATCCTCGATTTTATTACACATGTATTGATTGGATTTTTATATATTTTTTTCCGAATCTTTTCTTCTTTTTAATTTTGTTTTTTTACATTTTAATTTTAAGAATTTTATTTCGTTTCTGGACAGCCAGATAAAATAGCTATTTGTTGGTTTCGGATTTTTTTTTAAATTACCAGTGACGCACTTCCTTCTCACGTGATCTAATGTAACATCACCGGAAGTGCTATTAAATGCCCGTGCGCTAAGGGCTCGATTCATTAGACATGCCGACATGGAAGCTTTGTTCTTTGCGGTGTTGCAAAAAAAAATTAAATTAAGGAATTTTAATGTATTACATAAATGTGTATAGCTTAGATGCTGGGCGACACAGACAAACACACGCAAAGTGACATACATAGACTACACATGCACGAACACATACAGTACAGTGTTTCTTTCAGACTTTTTTCTCCGAGGGGGGAAGGGAGGGCACTTGATATTTTCGAGAGGGGGGGGGGGGGGGGGGGGTGGCGGACTAAATTTTCCGGACACTGGTAGAAGTATATACTTTCTATATAAATTCCATTTCCTTCTAGGGGGGGGGAGTGCCTGGAATTAACTCTGCACATGAATAAATATCAACTATATATATATATATATATATATATATATATATATATATATATATATATATATATATATATATATATATATAAAGAAAAGGATTTTTATTTATTCGTTGTAAAAACAGCAGAAAGTTTCTCCTTACTATGAAAAAGCAATCCATTCTGTAGAGTCTGACCCCGGCACCAAATCTGGACCCCCGACCCCCCCCCCCCCCCCCCTCAGCTCTGCTCTATACACATCAGACACCAACCATCTGTTTTGGTGCTCCCACGTTCGCTGAACAAACACGTTTCCCTGGGCAGTAAACTGGACAAATTTTCCAGCCCTATTCGTCTGCGTCGGACGGTTCCCGTAGGAGTTCTGCGAGAACCGTCGTGTCGGTGCGAATCGTGGGGCCTTTTTACTGGCGGAGCACCGACGTTATGGTGATGAGATGACTACGTCTCGAGGCACCCATCAACGCTTTAGTGTCCCGCGAATTGCGCGCTAATTTAAAAGCTGCGTCTTGCATGGGGTTTCAACAGATACAATGCATAAAGACGGTGCATTTTATTAGATGGCTTTCACGTCATCAAAAAGGTCGAAAGGACTTGAATATTGTAGTTTGACAACGCGTGGATGGGTTTAGTTTCATCGGGTCCCCATTAACGATTATTTCTGTGTCCTTATTGCTATTATCCGGAAATCTAGCATTCTCAGCATTTAAAAAAAAAATATTTTTAAAATAAATATAAATAAATATAATGGTTAGCCTCTTTCATAAAAAGCACGGACATATATTGAAGTCAAAATTTTATTATGAACGTTCCTTATTTCATAATGGCATCCAATTGATCGATGTGTATTTTTACTTTCTCGTATATACGAAGTAGAGAAAAAGTCTTGTAATCGTGTAAAAAAAAATCGAGATTTTTGCAATTCTCGCCGTTTTAGGACTCCATGAGTCGGAAAAAAAGTAGTTTTGCAATCTTGTCCGTATGTCTGTGTGTATGTGTGTCTGTGGGTGTGTGTGTGTGTAAACACGATAACTTGAGTACCGTTACACCTAGGTTGATGAAATTTCATATATAAGTATTATATCAAAATCGTAGATCCGTATCAACTTTTGAGCGATTTCCGATAACCGGAAGTGGAAC
Organism: Physella acuta; assembly: GCF_028476545.2. Classification (NCBI taxonomy): domain Eukaryota; kingdom Metazoa; phylum Mollusca; class Gastropoda; family Physidae; genus Physella; species Physella acuta. The sequence goes on along the minus strand of NW_026732848.1, from coordinate 209,294 downwards.
TTTTTCTACTTTGAATTTTTCAAAAGCCTTTAACTTGAGTACAATGAAATTTCACATGTACGTAACAGATCTAATTCTTTGCCTTCTATCAAATTTTGAGTAATTTCCGTAGACCTTTATTAGTAATTTACGCTATTTCCAATTTCTCAAAAAACGCATGTAAATTTCTAAAGTACTAATAATATTCCGCACTATTATGCACATTTTGTTTTGGCCTTCGCTTGGTGCGCAATTCTTTTTTCTATTAGATTCTACTCTATTTTAAAAAGTTTAAGTATTTAAAATGGATTAAAAATCATAACTATATCCCGAGTTCCCATCCCCTGTTGTTTTATATAAGAATATTCGAGAAAGTTTAGGGGAGATAACTTCCGGTTTATTTCTTCTAGGTGGGTTGATGTCGCCAGCTATAGAGCTTCATCTGCCCGAGGTTTCGAACTTAAGACTTAACTTAAGCAAAACACCAAATAAAGGGAAGTAGCATACAGACTGACTTATAATACAACACCTGTTTCACGAAATACAAAGTCAAATCAAAATGTTAAAATAACTTGTCGAACGTGTAAACAAAATATATAAGAAACTGAGAAACACATTTATTTACATTGTATATTAGTACATAAAGCAAAGCAAACACTTGCGAAAATATTAAAAACCACCAATCAAAAAGCCACAACAAATAAAGTAATCACACTTAACTTAATTAACAGTTTTTCATTAGGAAGTTGCGAACCAAGAATTAAAACTTTATACATTTTCGCTGAATTTAACAATAGTATAGTATTATAACAATAAAAGTTATGTTTAAACTAATAATACTAAGCATATTTTAAAGTTTTTCATTATAATATAAAAGGGGATTTGTTCTAACATAATTAAATATTACTGGTTATTTGTCATTTGACTCTGACTTTTCCATAGTATTCGTACTTCCAAAAACAATCTAGAAGACAGCACTTGTTTGATTTTGGAGTTCTCTCCCCTAGAAGGATTGCTGTTTCTATTGAACAATTTTTTTTTAAAAACTTGCTGAATTTGTAACCGGGTTTTTTTTTTTCGTTTTCCAACAAAATCAGATTAAAACTGTTTAAAAACAAAACACCTTCAGCAAATATTGATTGTTATTTGCACCAGGCTATTTGGTTGTGTTTAACAGGTTGAGGAGTTTTCATTATTAGTAGCGAGACGCTTCAATTGTGGCATTTGACAAGAGTGAATCGTTGTTGTTGTTTTTTTTTTGTTATTGGTTTTTTTTTGGGAGGGGAGGTCGCATTGGGTGGAACTATCACATAGGAGTGACACCAAAATTGCATATGTCTAGATTTGACCAAGTATATGTAGACTAGTTAAATGGGTTTTTAAAGCTGTGAAGCAGGAACACATAGCCTCTTGAGCGCCTATCCTGTTTATGAATAAAGCTTCACGTTTTGGGCGATATTTTAGCCAAATTTCTTTGCAAATCAGACATTCAGTAGCTACGGATGTATTTTTTTCTAGTTTTTTGTCTCATAAAGAATTTAACAGACGTAAAAATACAACACACCAAGAACAAGTTTCCATCATATTCTAAAGGCAAAGGTAATTAAAATTTGCTTAAGTATGTGTTCCACGAAGCCTTGTATTAAAATGAACATTCATCCGAAAATTAAACATATTCCTATTTCGAAGAAGGTAAACTAGTAAAAGGGGGGAGGGGGTCGGCTTCAACGTTCCCTCTATGGGATAAAGTTCGTGTTCAATGTGTATTTTGTGTGAGCGGTGTTCTAAAATCCTCGTACAAGAATATCTGTATTTTACAAAACTTCTGTGCGGCCGCGCAACAACGCAGCTTAGAGGGGACATCAGGGGCGTAGCGAGGGTGGGGGGGGGGGGGCGGGGGTGCGGACCGCACCGGGTGACACCATTTAGGGGGGTGACACCAAGGCAAAAAATAGCAAAATATATAGAGAAAAACTTGAGGGGGGTGCAAATCGAAAGTTTGAGGGGGGGGGGGGGTGCACATAAAAAACTTGAGGGGGGATGCAAATCGAAAGTTTGAGGGGGGGGTGTAAATCGAAAACATGAAAGTTTGTCCCCGGGATTAGTCGCAACGCCTCTGGGGGGTGACACCATTAAGTGCCGCACCGGGTGACACCCGATCTCGCTACGCCACTGGGGGACACTGGTCAGTTTAGTCATTACCTTCATCATACTAGATCACTCCTGCTGGAGTTATCTGTCCTGGATCATTCTCCATGTTGTGCAACATTTTTAAAAATATAACTTTATATTTTTTTATAATCTTCTTCGTTCTTAATTTTAGTGTCGGAATGGATCCCTCTCCAACACTATTAAGTATAAGTGTCAACTTGTTATGCGCCATTTATGCCGTTGACTCAGATTTCAGCCTGCTTTTCTTTTTGGATTTGCTTCCATTGCCTTTGTCCAACCAAGAACAAACTACAAGGCAGCACTTGTTTGATTTTGGAGTTGTCTCTCCTAGAAGAGTGGCTGTTCCCAGCTAACGAGCCTCATCTGTCCGATGGCAACCATGAGCTTTACCGACTTGACCACGCCGACCCCTTTTTAATAATAATATATTTCCAGTACAGCTTTTTGTCCCGATTACCTCAGTAATTCAATTTTAATCATGTCGTCCTACAATGTTGCTGACTCTAATTTGTAGACGCTTGAACTTTTACCGTACCTTCAACAGCTTATACAATGTGTCTATCCGCTTTTTCTCCATGACCTATAATACTTCATCCAAACAGTCAGCCTAGACACCAGTCCGCTACAGTTGCGACTGAAATCACCCAAAAACGCTTATATTTAACAGGGGCCTCTCTAACAACCGAGAAAATAGCGTGTGAAATATTTTTATTACCGCACGAAATTTCCCGTAACACGATTATTTGGTATAAAATGATTTTTTTTTATGATATGAAATAATTTCGTTTGTGTATTTTATAATCTTAATTTTGTTATCTACATCTGCAATGGGAGTCCGTGATGTTTGCATAAATTTATTCAATTGATTGTAAAAACTGTGAAAACAAATATAGAAACAAAACAATTTTTTATCTTAGTTATATAGATGTAATTCTAAACAAATGATTGCGGTGAAATATTTACGTTAAGGGAATAAAGGAATAGATGAAAAAAATGAAATATTTAAATTTAATATTATCAGTTTTATGTGGAACTAGGGTGTGGCTGGGGGAGGGGGTGGGATAAGGATATTACAAATTTTTTGTAGATTTAACTAAATGATATAATGAAAAAGCATGGCGTTTATATTGTTTGAGTCTCCTGTGTATGTGGCGTCATTTATAGGCGACTGTTAATTTACGCTACAAGTGATTAATTTTCTTAATGGTGTAAAAAGTATCACTGTAATTTATGGGGAAATAAGGCTAAAATTACAAATACAACATATTATGTTAAAGGTGCGTAAAATAAAGTTCCCTTTTCAAACCAGACGTTCTATAGGGCAAGTGAAGAAGAGTTCACTTGTTTCTGTGACCTCGGCATATGAAGAGATAGTTTGGTCAGCAATATGCCCAGCCGCCTTTACTTTCCCTAACGTGAGTTGGGTGGACTCAGGGACGCTAGACCACACAGGTGCGTACTGTACCACAAACAGACATGTTGCCAATGTTATCTTTGCTAATGTGCTTCTGCTGCTGCCTTGCTACTATTGCTTACCCAGCCACTGAGCTACTACTTACAGCTACCATCAATACCACCACTACTATGCAACTTCTGCTAAAACACTATAACTGTTATTATATTACAAAGGCGGCCACTTATAGAAATGATAATGTGCTACCACTATTAATGTATTACCGCTGCTACTGTGCTATCCGCTACCGCTCCGACTATGCTACCTCGGCTACAGTGCTACTGCTACCCGTACTTTAAACCCCTGATAGCCGTGACGTAAAGTTTCAAATCTTGTAACCTTTCACCTTCCTCAATACCCGATCACGCCCCCTTTTTTCCCTCTCACTAGCCTCCCTTGGGTAATTCAATAACCTTTTTCACTTTGGTAAACTTTTTTTTTCTGTTTGTTTCATCCCGGCTGTCCCTAACGTTACTTCCGGTAGCTGCTCTTTGAGATTTTTTTAAACAGTGAAATTAAAAGGGTGGATTTATCAACTTAAAAACATTATATTAGATATCTATTGATGCAGTATTTACAATTTGGATAATTTTGCATTTGTGATAATGCATTTAGTTAAAGGGGTCTTCTATAAATGACATCACGCTTTTTAACAAAGTTTACCTCCTTTCCCCATGCCGTCATACATTGTCACAAAAAGCCAAACCCCCAATACTAAAATGACGTAACAGAACCGCCCCCCCCTCATGATTGCAGCTTTTGTTTTTTAAAGTTTTTCTTTTTAAATTAATTGTGAAGTCAGTCAACGTTGAGTATATTAATCAATGTCTATTACAATTTACATATTTTAAAAAAAACTGCCTTTTTCTTTAAATCGTAAAATAAGGCCGACATTCTGTTTCCAAAATAACTTTTTTAGCTAACGTGTTGTGGCAGATAATAACGTTTTAAGCTAAACTTTATTTTTTAAATGACAAATAACTGCAACATAAATTAATTTATGCAAATCATGTAGATAGAGTTTAAAGGGTACAAGATTTAACATTTTAATTTGATCTACGTTAATTATACGTTATAACATATTCTAAAATAATTTAATTCAAGCAGGTAACTCTTCCTTGAATGTACTTGTATTAAACTCTAAAGAAGGGGAGAATAAAAGGGAGGGGAGGGAGTATTCGTATTTAAAACAGCCCAATAACGGAATGAGCCAGGAACGACAACTCTTACGGTGAAAATAAATCTAATTTCTTGAGCCATCTTCTGCTTCGCATCGCGTTCTTCCGTGCAGACGTCCCCCGGTTGAACAGTAAATAACCAGCCAGTTTTTTTTTTTTGGCGTCCCGGTCCCAGGTCTCACCCGCGGGCCAAGCCCCCCCCCCCCCCCCCCACCGCACACTCACATATGGCCTTTGACTTTTGGCATAGGCATCTATGTGTGAGAAACAACTTAGAGGAAAACTAAACATGTTCACCCCCCTATAGAAATCGATGCTGGCTTTTGAGAGGAAAACTATAGCAAAAAAAAAAAAGTTCTCTTGCGCGTTCGCTACTCAAGGGGGGTAATTCAGAAACAGATGATACCCCTTGTTTAGATTTGATTACCGCTGCTTTTGACGACGATCGATTGAAAGGGAGCTCGGACCCTTTCTTTTTCAATCAAGCTTTCAAAATCTCTGCCCGGTCGAATTTTCGGTTATTTTTCGTGACAACTAATGTCTATAATCATACAGAAAAACCGGAAGTAGACGGGGAAGATATGGGGGGAGAAGAGGGGTGGGGGAGGGGGGATGATCGCGTGCACAAAAGGAAGGAGGGGGGGGGGACAGGCGAGAGGGCAATTGTCCCAATGATTGCAGACGCGCCGCGAAATGGAGGCGTAATTCGGATTGATTCCTTGATTGATTGATGTGGGTTGGAAGTTGGCAAGACCTCGGTGGGGCAGAAGTTCCAATGGTCACAGACAGACAAAAAGTCTGTCCATAGTACCAAAGTCACTTGGTACATAGTGCTGACTGTTGGCTCAAGTAAAAAACACCACATTGGTCCACTACATTCAACATACATACCGTCGCTAACATTAAGTAACCAGTGCACTACATTCAATATACATAGCATCTCTAACATTAAATAACTAGTACACTACATTCAACCTTACGTCGCTAACATTAAGTAACCAGTCCACTATATTCAACATAACGTCGCTAACATTAAGTAACAAGTCCACAACATTCAACATAACGTCGCTAACATTAAGTAACCAGTCTCTACATTCAACATAATGTCACTAACATTAAGTGACCAGTCCACTATATTCAACATAACGTCGCTATAACATTAAGTAACCAGTCCTCTACATTCAACATTCATAAACGTCGCTAACATTAAGTAACCAGTCCACTACATTCAACAAATATAACGTCGCTAACATTAAATAACCAGTTCACTACATTCAACAAATATAACGTCGCTAACAATAAATAACCAGTTCACTACATTCAACAAATATAACGTTGCTAACATTAAGTAACCAGTCCACTACATTCAACAAATATAACGTCGCTAACATTAAGTAACCAGTCCACTACATTCAATATGCATAGCATCTCTGACATTAAATAACTAGTACACACCATTCAACATTACGTCTTTAACATTAAGTAACCAGTCCACTATATTCAACATAACGTCGCTATCATTAAGTAACCAGTCCACTATATTCAAGATAACGTCGCTATCATTAAGTAACCAGTCCACTATATTCAACATAACGTCGCTAACATTAAGTAACCAGTCCACTATATTCAACATAACGTCGCTAACATTAAGTAACCAGTCCACTATATTCAACATAACGTCGCTAACATTAAGTAACCAGTCCACTATATTCAACATAACGTCGCTAACATTAAGTAACCAGTCCACTATATTCAACATAACGTCGCTAACATTAAGTAACCAGTCCACTATATTCAACATAACGTCGCTAACATTAAGTAACCAGTCCACTATATTCAACATAACGTCGCTAACATTAAGTAACCAGTCCACTACATTCAACATGCATAACGTCTCTAACATTAAATAACCATTGAGTAATCGTAATCACGTTGGTATTTGTATTCATATTCTAATTATCATACACAACAATAACTGTCAGCTTTATAGTTGTAATCGTATTCTTTATTAGTATCCATATTAGTAATCGTAATCATAGTCGTATTCGTATTTTTTAATTAGTATCCATATTAGTATTCTTAATCATAGTCGTATTCGTATTCGTATTAACGGTTGTGGTTGTAACCCGGCTTAGAGAAATGTAAATGTTTAAGCTTCAAATAATTGTAAGAAGGATCAGTGTCACAATTATGATTCCGTTGTAGTTTCGATTTTGAGCTGGATAAGGTTTACTGCGAGTTTTAGGATATGCGATAAATTTTTTATACTAATTTTAAAAAACCATATGGCTTCTTATAACTTTAAAAAATCAACCGCCGTAATACACAAACAACATAATTAACTTTAATAACATGAAAACTAGATTTTTTTTAAGTAGGCTAGACTGGGTAAATCCTTTAAATACTATTACCACTCAACCGAAACCACACAAAAAAGTGAAAATGTATAATGACGCGAATCATTTTAGCATTTGACTTGATTTTTATCAATAATTTTATTTTTTTAGAGATGCTATGGTTTTTTTATTTACAATTTTTAAAATAATTTACTGTGAATCCGATCTAGTAGACTGATGATAATTATATGAATATTCCCAATCTAAAAATAGAATTGTCACAGATTGTACACAAATTCTGACTCACGTCTTTACATCAGTTACACATCAGACCTTGATCGATGGCCTACATTGATTTTATCTTATTTTGAACTGTCTAATTAGTACATGTTACATTATAATATCTTTATAGCACAATTTCCATACTGGCAATTGCGTTTAATAATTCGTCATTTCTGGATGGATGGATGGATGTGTGGATGTGTGTCCGCAGCTTTAAGTCGTATCATCTCCTCAACGAAGCAATATCGAGGACTAGTTCCAAAAGCAAATATGTTAAGCAAGTTCCGAGGATGATTGTGGACCAAAATAATTCCCGGAATTCCTTCCTGGATTTCCCGGAAAAGCCAAAAAACCTCGAAAACATTCAGTTTTTTTCCCCATATCTCAGCAACCAGACCACTTACCGACTTGAAACATTTACCAATCGATTTCTGCCATAATTTAGAACAATATTGCCGAAGAAAGTTTTCAAAAATATCCTTTCGTTCGGTCACAAAAATTTTTTTTAAATATATTTTAAACTGAGCATCGTGTAGGCCTAGGATGATATTTACTACTTTTTTAAACTGAGCATCGTGTAGGCCTACTCGTTAAAATAAAACTATTTCCGTTGATATAGGTTAATATAGTTGTCTTTTTTTAGCGCAAAAAAGTATCCTTTCGTTCGGTCACAAAAAAATTAAAAATTGATATGGATAACATAAGGAAATTGCGTTTAAATTGTCACTAGACTTTTTGTTAACTTGTTTTTTAGTTGAATCGGTGCCTTTTTCGTTTGCATTTACAAATAAAACTAAAGTGGATATTGAAAGGAAGTTGACACCTACACCATTACCCCCCACAAACAGAACACCCAAAGAATCGAAGACTACGTGCCCCTTATATACAAAGTAAAATCGTCATCTACCACTTATAAAGCTAACTCACTTTCTCAATTTACACCTGCGAAGACGCTACCTTGAACAGCCACTTTATTGCAATTAAATCTATTATAACGTGCGCATCTTACACTAAAAAACTCGTAAATTAGCGTCTCCACTTCAGAGGCGTAGCGAAGGGGAAGGGGGTACATATGTCCCTGGGGGCCGACCATATGGGCACCAAAATGGGTTGTAAAAAAATTAAATGCTCATTTTAGCTGCAGTTTTGAATTACAGACATGAAAAACATATGGGGGGGTGGGGGGGGGGGGGCAAATTGAAAGTTTGTCTCCGGGCGCCGAGAGGGGTCGCACGCCTCTGCTCCACTTCTCTAAAAAAAAAAGCGTAATCAAGTGCTATTGCTATGACCTTTGAAGGTTATACCTCTTACATCCCTTCCAGAGACTTAACCGGCTGCTCTACAACCTCTGTCCTCCAAATCTCCTACAAACAAAAACACAATCAAGTGCCACGCCCCCTTAGAGCTCAATCCCCCACGTCCTACATAGAGACATAATCAATTGTCCTCCGACCCTAAAGAGTTCTTTCATCCCCATCACTTATTTAACGATTCTACTGTATATTCCTACTCCATTTCCCCATATAAACAAATGCATCATCTATTTTGAAACAACTAAGGTAAGACTACATTGCTTTGTTTTTCCCCATCTACGCAGAAAGAAAGAAAAAAAAAGATAAAAATAACTTGTGGGAATTCCCACAGATGCAAGCTTTCGCTCAAAACAATGGAAATAAAAAGAATCACTGCATTGATTTGCGCTTATCAAATTCTCAATCGATGAATGAAAATCGTTTGAACCGAGACATTTGCGACCAGAACAAACAGAGTAAATGATGCAATCTTTTAGACATAACACTATTTATTACCTGGCGCAAGGTTATCGCTGCACGGCGCCAAGGATCAGTGAAAGGCGAAGCTATCAAGTGGTTTAAACAGTGGCAGTTGGGAGGGCTGTTTACAGAAGGGGGGTGGTGGTGGGGGTATTCGAATGCTGTGTTGATTTTTTGGGACGATGTGTGGCGTATAGGCAGACATTTAGGCAGACATACAGACATATATAGGCATACACGTAGTCAGACATATAGACAGACAGTTAAGCAGACATACCCAGTTCTGATGAGTACTTAACTCACGTTAGCGAAAGTAAAGGCGGCTGAGCATAATGCTAACCACATTATCCTTTCATATGCCGAATTAAAGATACAAATGGACTCTACTTCATCTGCCCAATGGATCGTGAGGTCTAAAGAGGATTTTTTTTTATTGTACAGACATATATAGGCATACACGTAGTCAAACATATAGACAGACATTTCGATATAAACTCTGAAATATCTAGAATAACATGAATGCCTGTATATAAACATATAGTCAGGTAGACAAATAGACTGACTTATAGAAAAACAACTATATAAACATTTAGACAGACATGTAGTCAGATACACAGATATATGCAGATACAATTAGACAGACATATTGTAAACAGTCATAGAGGTAGACATACATAAACCATACACAGTAAACAGAAGTACAAAGATTTTGACGTAGAGTCAAAATACCATACCCTATATGAGGCTGGATGACTAGGTAAAGTGTACAAACCGGCATTCAGATCAAATTTACTGTCACACAGAAAAAGCGAGTTCACGAAAATAATTAATTGCTCATTAGCTGAATCCTTCAAGACTGGCCTATCTGCAAAATAGCAAATGATCTTCTTGTGTATAGAGAGACTTTGAAGCGTACATATATATATATATATATATATATATATATATATATATATATATATATATATATATATATATATATATATATATATATATATATATATATATATATATATATATATATATATATATATATATATATATATATATATATATATATATATATATATGGATACAAAATAGTCATATATATAGAGAGAGATATATAGAGAGAAAGATAGCCATGTTAATGTACAGACATGAAGATGTAAAGACATCTTATGGACATAAAGTCCAACAGATATACTGGCGGCCCTACATGAAGACGGAGAAACAGACATACACTCATCTAGACAGATCAACATATGAAAAAACAGACGGGCATATTACGTTGTTCTTGTAACGAGCCAGCATTACAGATTTTCAGTGATATACAGCGGATCTTGTTTTATTCCAGAACGTATCGATGCCGTAAAAATTCCTAGAGCTACTGACCGCCCCCCCCCCACACCCCAACACCCTGCTCCCACTGGCTCCCCTCGTGTCACCCGGGTCACGGGCTTATCAGGAGCGGGTTAAAAAAACCCAACAAGTTGATTTCTTCTTTCGAAAGCATCGTTTTCCCTCCCAAACAAAAAAAAAGGAAAAACAATTGTTTTTCAGAAAACATTTCCAATGTGATTTATAAATTGAAAAAAAAATTCTTCGTCCGCGATCATTTGATGCCAACAACACAGTTTATTCATATCATATTGCAAGTGCTCTGGTGGGGATGATTGGCAATAAATATCCATATCTATGTTGCATTTATACACGTCTGTTGGAGTTTTATTTTATTAGACGTGTCGGGAAGAAAAAAATAAACACCCGGGCATACAATATGTTCAGAAAATTTGTTTTGGAAAATTCCCTGATCGAAATATATAAAATTTTGAAGAGACAAATGACGACGCATTTCCTGAAATATGGTTTTCTTTAAAATACATTGTTTTTTTAAAATGTTAACAAAATAACAAATTAAAAAAAAACAACCCCCCCCCCCCCCACACACACACCTCATGTATTAATTGTTTAAATTTGTCTCCTGCTGCCCGTATGTGCGTGTGTTTTCGTTTACTTAATTAGAGGGACATTAATATTGAACAATGAAAATCTCACTTCCTGTTTATTTTTTTCCCTGTTATATATTTTTTTCACTCAACACATGAAGCAACACTCAGAGAACACAATAACATCAAAACTTGGATTGGAAACCAAGACGAACAACAACAACAGCAACAACCGTGAAATGTAAAAGAAAATTGTGTTGAGTGAAGTTGTGCTAACGCGAGAGTCTCAAGTTCGAATCCGGGTTCAAATCAGTAGAACGTTCCTAAGTCCACCCAGCTCTGATGGGTACCTAACTTACGTTAGGGAAACAAAGACAGCTGTGCATAGCGCTGAACACATTATCCCTTCATATGCCGAGGTCAATGAATCAGATGAACTCTACTTCATCTGCCCCATGTGTCTTGGGCACGAACGGGATTAAGAAGAAGAAGAGAAGGTTGTGATTCACTCACATCAAGCCAACAGAACACGGGCTTAGCTGACTCCAGTCAGATTTGGAGTAGGTTTGACTGCAGAAACAAAGTAGGGACGATATGACAGAAAATTCCTATTATACAAATAGCCAAAAGGGGGCGCCTTATGTTACATATAATAATTAAATGGTGTTTTGGCAAATCCCTATAACAATATAAACAAAATGTTGGTGTTATTCACAAACCATATTGTCATAAACTTGAATTTTGAATTGTGATATTGGTCAGAGTATACCCAACGATAATCCCAATATCACAACCACGCTAGTTCAGGGACCAAAGACCAGTAACAAGATTTAAGACAACTCAAACTGCTTATAGCCCGAAAATATTGAATACGCTTTCCTCCAATTAATAAACACGAATATTGGTTGTTGTTTTTTTTTTCTTTAATAAACCGGGAGTGATCTCCCCTAAACTTTCTCGAATATTCTTATAAAAAACAACAGGGGATGGGAACTCGGGCTATAGACATGATTTTTAATCAATTTTAAATACTTAAAGTTTTAAAAATAGAATAAAATCTCGTAGACAAATGAATTGCACACCAAGTGAACGCTAAATAAAAGAGTGTTTAATAGTGCGCAATATTATTAGTACTTTAAAAATTTACATTAGTTTTTTGAGAAATCGGAAGTAGCGTAAATTACTACTTCCGGTCAATGGAAATTACTCAAAATTTAACAGAAGGTAGAGAATTAGATCTTTAACTTATGTGTGAAATTTCATTTATCTATGTGAAATAATACTCAAGTTATAGGCTTTTTAAAAATTCAAAGTAGAAAAAGTACCACTTCCGGTTCTCGGAAATCGCTCAAAAGTTGATACGGATCTACGATTTTGATAAACTACTTATATATGAAATTTCATCAACCTAGCTGTAACGGTACTCAAGTAATCGTGTTTACACACGGACAGACACACAGACACACACACACACAGACATACGGACAGAGTTGCAAAGCCCAGTTTTTCAGACTGGATTACGCACAAAACCTCTTAATTTTGATACATCTGGATTGATAATTTTTGCCCGATTAAAATAAGTCCTCTATACTTCGGATGTGATGAAGGACTGAGGTGTAATACGGTGAAAATTGTTAAAATTTCAAGTGATTTTTGTGCACGATTACAATACTTTCTCTATACTTCGTATATACGAGAAAGTAAAAAAAGCAAACATACTTTTTAATGCAACATATAATTAGTATTCGTGTTACATAAATGAATTAACAATTTAAAGCTAATATATGGTGCATTGCTGAATATCATAATAAAAACTATAATTATGTTAGATTCGGTTTCCAGTTGTGTTTTTTTTTAGAAAATAATTTCAACAAAAATCAAACACTATCAAAATTAAACAGAAATATTTTAAACGGAAAGATAATTATTTCTATGTAGGGACCTATATATAGGCCTAAATTTAAAAAAAAAATGTCTTTATTTATTACGTTTGTTTCTTTATGTTTTTTTTTATTTGATAAAGGAGACAGAGTTTCACATTTCAGGAATCCCATTTCAGCACTTAATGAGTTAATGCAAGACAACGTTTGGCTGTAGGATAGTAACCTGGTGAGATGATGTGGACGAATGCAGTCGTCCCACATAATTCTTCTGACAAGAGACGCCATTTTTTTTCTTAAACGCGGTCTGTTCTACACACTAAAAAAATTTCACTCCGAAAAAAAAAATGGGATACCCCCCCTCCCTTCTAAAAAAACCATCGACTCCAACTGTAACAGAAATGACAAAGCCACTTTTGAGAATCCAGTCTGCGCTCGACCCAAGCCGTGAATGTCAAACTACTTCACTTGAACTAAACCAAATAAGGTAAAACGAACCAAGAAAAGACAATCTCGCAGAATAAATCGTATTTAAGCCCCTTTGGTCATGAACTTCCAAGTGAGTCATACAAAACAACTTGGAGAAGATCTTTCGCGCGCTATCAGTCCTTTTTCAAGGGGAGTGAATTGGGTGGGACAAGGGGGAATAACCCGAGGTTATTGCTTTTGGTCTCGCCAGTGAACCCGTGTTATTATTTTTTTTCTCTTAAATTCTTTAATTACTCTGACCCCTGACCTTTTTTTTATACTAAAATTGTTTCACATCTTATTTATGTAAGCTATTTTTAATTTGTCGTAAATCAGCTTTTACATTATCAAAAGAAATATTTTACGTTAAACTGAATAAATACTAGCAAAAATTATAAAAATAAGCATTTTGGTTTTAATGCGTTGTGAATATTGTGATAATAATATGAAAAAATAGGCCTACATATGAATTATTTAAATTTAAATTTTAAAAAGTAGCATAACAAAGTGTTAAGACTAGAACACTCCAAGGGCAGAAGAAGAAGAGTTTGTTTCGTCTGGACTTTGCTCTATGACCTAACTCTTTTACTTTACTCTATGACTTTTCTCTATGCTTTATGACTTTGCTCTATGACTTTGCTCTCTGACTTTATGACTTTACTCTATGACTTTCCCCTATTACTTTGCTCTGTGACTTAATGACTTTATGACTTTACTCTATGAATTTCCTCTATGACTTCACACTATGACTTTTCCCTATGACTGCCAGTTTTACTTTACTTCCTTCGGGTGATGGGTGTGTGTGTGTGTGTGTGCTGAGGGGGGGGGGGGGGGGGCGGAGATACAAACAACTTAAGTGGCAAAGTCGACCTGATCTTCGAGGTATTGATCGTGTGCTGTGGTACAGGTTCCAGTTGTAAACTCTGTTGGGTGCAGACGTCAGCAAAGTTTTAAACTTAGAGGATTGCAGACGTGAACACAATTTTTAAACCTATTTGAGTGTAGACGTCAACTAAATTATAAAACTGTATTGAATCCAGACTTCAACAAATTTTCAAAAACAATTTTAAACGATCAGTGAGAACGTCTTATTTGAGTCTTTTTGGATCTTATAAGAAGACATCGCGAGTATTCTAGTTTAACCTTTAAAGATACCCATACTGTTAGGTAAAAAGTAATTTTACATAAAACCGACATTTTGGAAAAATTTTGAATTAAAAGTTACTTATATATCATATAGGACCTAATACAAATTTCATAGCCAAATAAGAAACATATTTATAAAAATACAAAACCTGATATCTTTTCTTTTTAATTTGAAAAATCAAAATAAAATGTATCATTAGTACGTTCGTTTTGAGAATATGAAAGAAATATTAACATCTAACACATCCATGATAACCCCGTCTCCCATAACAATAAGGGAAAATACAACTGAAAGAACACATCTCTTTCATGTTTATTGTATTTGTGATAAGGAGTGTATTATAAAGTATGGAGCTCTGATTTCCCATCAATAAAATTTAATCCTCATTGGCAGGCAACAGCTCACGTCATACAAGGCAAATAACTGCGCAGCCGCACTGGAGTCTTCTGTTCGGCGAGTGGCCAACACCAGTGTTTCTTCCAGACTTTTTTCTCCGGAGGGGGGGGGGGGGGCGGTAGACTTTCTAGGGGGGGGGCGGACACTGTTAAAAGTATATATTTTCTATATAAATTTCATTCCGTTCGGGGGTGGGGGGGGGGGGGGGGGGCGATAGACTTTTTTCGCCCCCCCCCCCCCCCCCGAAGAGATGCCTGGAAGAAACTCTGGCCAACACAGGAAAACATTTCTTTCGCAAAACTGGGGGATTCATGTTTTTGTTTTTTCCATGTTAAAGTCAAGTTTACTAGAGAAAAAAAAATTGTATCGGGCTGATGGGGGCTTGTCTAAATGTGTTAATAGGACTAGCGTATCAATATCTATACATCAGAAGTAGGAACTCTCCAACGGCGGGAAATATTTAGACCGGCTGTCTGGGCCAATCGCTTGAGAAGAAAAGAATATGCAAATCAGCGCCCGCAAGCTTTCGTCATAAATCTGATAGGAAATGAAACAGGTCTCCTGAGGCTCTGTAAAGGAGCGCGTATAGCGTCAGGTTTTTTGACAAGGGGAGGAAATCTGCGAAAGCAGACGTTACAAAAAAAAAGTGACGTAGGGGGTTGCGTTTTTATATCGCTGTGAAAAGAAAAATTGTGAAGGGAAAGTTTTGCTGGTGTGAGTTTTGGGAGATTATAAATGTTTATAAGGCGTTAAAAAAAAGAAGGAATTTGTTGTATAAATAGTAACGATAAATCGCAATAGTCTGAGTAAAGGGTGGGGCGGGGTGGGGGTTGGGTGGTAATTTGAATACTACTGTTAGTGATGATTTTTATTTTATTTTTTATTTTGGGATAAAATGGATAAACGAGGTCTCATAGTGCAAGCTTGAAAGTCCTTAGGGATAGGACATCAGATCATAGAAGATAGGAGAGACATAGCCACTACCAGTCAACCACCTAACATTGTTTGACACCAAAGTAATATAGGAACTGATTTTTTTTTATTTTTTTTTTGCGCTCCCTAAAATGCACCGTGTGGTAAGACGCCAGTTAGGAGTTAGGCTTTAAGTGTCAAGGCGAGGATTACAAAATAAGTAAGAACAAAAAGTTTATATAAATAGTACTTTCGTTCAATTAGACTTTAGGCGATTTTTTCCACCTCTTTTAGTAGGTAAAATTAAAGTGCGAAAAAAAAGGTAATATTTTAAAAATTAAATTTTGGCTATGCATAAACATGCAGGCTAACAACCAACATAATCTTAAATGTATTTTAACATATTCTTTGTCGTAGTTGGAGAGAGAAAAAAGTGGGAGACCTTATTTCGGAGCGACGAAAAAGATACCTTCACACAAAGCTTACTCTTTGACATAAATCCCAATCGAGGCGTCATCCTGGGCAATATCTATATTATACGCATCACATAGGGAAGTAAAGACAGTTATAACCTAGGTTGTCAGTCTGCTTTTAACCACTCAAGACTCAAGACACTTACCCATGCTGAGAGATAACTTGAATTTTATTTATAGCACTTTAATAGTAGGTACTTGTTGAGCTTGGCCCGGCGTGGCCTAAGCGGTAGAGCGCTTGTACAACGTCACTGAGTCCACCCAGCTCTAATGGGTACCTAACTCATGTTAGGGAAAGTAAAGGCGGCTGGGCAAAGTGTAACCACATCTCCCCTTCGGTTGCCGAGGTCAAGAAACATACGAACTCTACTTCATCTGCCCAATGGATCGCTTGTTTTAAAGAGGATTATTTTACATATTGAGCAGTAGTGCAAGGACTCACCTAATCCTTTAGGAATCCTTAATTCTTAACACATGTAACATGTCAGTAAGAGAACCACGCCAATATCCAACGAAGAATCCCGTGTATTCGGAGAGATTAAGGTAGCTTAGCATTGCCCTTTGAAACCAAAAATTATGTTAAATGTACTGGCGACAAAGGCAACAATGCATAATATCAAACAGGGTTTTCTTGTCGGTTTTAGCAAACTTAGTAATTCTAGTATTCTTGTGCCACATAGACATCAAATCGATATCACATCGACATCACGGCCAACTGACATAACGACACACTAACATCACGACACATCGACTATTCGACATCAACACACATCGACATCACGACACATCGACATCACAACACACCGACATCACAACACATATACTACACGACATTACGACACACTAACATCACGACTCATTGACTATTCGACATCAATACACATTTTAAAATTACATTGACGCGAGACACATCACGACACATCGATATCACGACACACCGACATCACGACACATCGACACCACGCCACACCGACACAAAGACATCATCACATATCACGACACGTCAACAGTAATAAGTTACCTAGCTTGGCAAGCAAAACAGTAAACCCGGAAAAAAATCTGGCATTCACTCTGTAGACAGCGAAAAGGCGTGACAAAATAAAGAGGTCGACATCTGCGGAGTTTTACGGTAATTTGATTGCTTTTTTATTCTTGGATCACGGTAAAAAATAAAAATGGCCATGGGTTGGGTAATGTAGTCTGTGACAATTTGAATCTTTGATCTATTAGAGATGGTCCAAATCAATCGAATATCAAACGGCGGATTCAGGGATAAAGGAAAACATCTTTGAACAAGCTATCAGTCAGCTTCTACATATCTTAGTCAGCCACTACCTGCCTCAGTCAGCCACTACCTGCCTCAGTCAGTTAGTCACTACCTGCTTCAGTCAACCACTACCTGCCTCAGTCAACCACTACCTGCCTCAGTCAGTCAACCACTACCTGCCTCAGTCAACCACTACCTGCATCAGTCAGTCAACCACTACCTGCCTCAGTCAACCACTACCTGCATCAGTCAGTCAACCACTACCTGCCTCAGTCAGTCAACAACTACCTGCTTCAGTCAACCACTACCTGCCTCAGCCACTACCTGCCTCAGTCAACCACTACCTGCCTCAGTCAGTCAACCACTACCTGCCTTAGTCAGTCAACCACTACCTGCATCAGTCAGTCAACAACTATCTGCCTCAGTCAACCACTACCTGCATCAGTCAGTCAACCACTACCTGCCTCAGTCAGTCAACCACTACCTGCATCAGTCAGTCAACCACTACCTGCATCAGTCAGTCAACCACTACCTGCCTCAGTCAACCACTACCTGCATCAGTCAGTCAACCACTACCTGCCTCAGCCAGTCAACCACTACCTGCATCAGTCAGTCAACCACTACCTGCCTCAGCCAGTCAACCACTACCTGCATCAGTCAGTCAACAACTACCTGCCTCAGTCAACCACTACCTGCATCAGTCAGTCAACCACTACCTGCCTCAGTCAGTCAACAAATACCTGCCTCAGTCAACCACTACCTGCCTCAGTCAGTCAACCACTACCTGCCTCAGTCAAACACTACCTGCATCAGTCAGTCAACCACTACCTGCCTCAGTCAACCACTACCTGCATCAGTCAGTCAACCACTACCTGCCTCAGTCAGTCAACCACTACCTGCCTCAGTCAGTCAACCACTACCTGCCTCAGTCAACCACTACCTGCCTCAGTCAACAACTACCTGCCTCAGTCAACCACTACCTGCATCAGTCAGTCAACCACTACCTGCCTCAGTCAGTCAACCACTACCTGCCTCAGTCAACCACTACCTGCCTCAGTCAACAACTACCTGCCTCAGTCAACCACTACCTGCATCAGTCAGTCAACAACTACCTGCCTCAGGCAGTCAACCACTACCTGCCTCAGTCAACCACTACCTGCATCAGTCAGTCAACCACTACCTGCCTCAGTCAGTCAACCACTACCTGCCTCAGTCAGTCAACAACTACCTGCCTCAGTCAACCACTACCTGCATCAGTCAGTCAACCACTACCTGCCTCAGTCAGTCAAACACTACCTGCCTCAGTCAGTCAACAAATACCTGCCTCAGTCAACCACTACCTGCCTTAGTTAGTCAACCACTACTTGCCTCAGTCAGTCAACCACTACCTGCCTCAGTCAACCACTACCTGCATCAGTCAGTGAACCACTACCTGCCTCAGTCAACCACTAACTGCATCAGTCAGTCAACCACTACCTGCCTCAGTCAGTCAACCACTACCTGCCTCAGTCAGTCAACCACTACCTGCCTCAGTCAACCACTACCTGCCTCAGTCAGTCAACCACTACCTGCCTCAGTCAGTCAACCACTACCTGCCTCAGTCAACCACTACCTGCCTCAGTCAACAACTACCTGCCTCAGTCAACCACTACCTGCATCAGTCAGTCAACCACTACCTGCCTCAGTCAGTCAACCACTACCTGCATCAGTCAGTCAACCACTACCTGCATCAGTCAGTCAACCACTACCTGCCTCAGTCAGTCAACCACTACCTGCCTCAGTCAGTCAACAACTACCTGCCTCAGTCAACCACTACCTGCATCAGTCAGTCAACCACTACCTGCCTCAGTCAGTCAACCACTACCTGCTTCAGTCAGTCAACCACTCAGAGTTTCTTCCATACATCTCCATACATCACTACCTGCCTCAGTCAGTCAACCACTACCTGCATCAGTCAGTCAACCACTACCTGCCTCAGTCAACCACTACCTGCCTCAGTCAACCACTACCTGCCTCAGTCAACCACTACCTGCCTCAGTCAGTCAACAACTACCTGCCTCAGGCAGTCAACCACTACCTGCCTCAGTCAACCACTACCTGCATCAGTCAGTCAACCACTACCTGCCTCAGTCAGTCAACCACTACCTGCCTCAGTCAGTCAACCACTACCTACCTCAGTCAGTCAACAAATACCTGCCTCAGTCAACCACTACCTGCCTCAGTCAGTCAACCACTACCGGCCTCAGTCAAACACTACCTGCATCAGTCAGTCAACCACTACCTGCCTCAGTCAACCACTACCTGCATCAGTCAGTCAACCACTACCTGCCTCAGTCAGTCAACCACTACCTGCCTCAGTCAGTCAACCACTACCTGCCTCAGTCAACCACTACCTGCCTCAGTCAACAACTACCTGCCTCAGTCAACCACTACCTGCATCAGTCAGTCAACCACTACCTGCCTCAGTCAGTCAACCACTACCTGCCTCAGTCAACCACTACCTGCCTCAGTCAACAACTACCTGCCTCAGTCAACCACTACCTGCATCAGTCAGTCAACAACTACCTGCCTCAGGCAGTCAACCACTACCTGCCTCAGTCAACCACTACCTGCATCAGTCAGTCAACCACTACCTGCCTCAGTCAGTCAACCACTACCTGCCTCAGTCAGTCAACAACTACCTGCCTCAGTCAACCACTACCTGCATCAGTCAGTCAACCACTACCTGCCTCAGTCAGTCAAACACTACCTGCCTCAGTCAGTCAACAAATACCTGCCTCAGTCAACCACTACCTGCCTTAGTTAGTCAACCACTACTTGCCTCAGTCAGTCAACCACTACCTGCCTCAGTCAACCACTACCTGCCTCAGTCAGTTAGTCACTACCTGCTTCAGTCAACCACTAACTGCATCAGTCAGTCAACCACTACCTGCCTCAGTCAGTCAACCACTACCTGCCTCAGTCAGTCAACCACTACCTGCATCAGTCAGTGAACCACTACCTGCCTCAGTCAACCACTAACTGCATCAGTCAGTCAACCACTACCTGCCTCAGTCAGTCAACCACTACCTGCCTCAGTCAGTCAACCACTACCTGCCTCAGTCAGTCAACCACTACCTGCCTCAGTCAACCACTACCTGCCTCAGTCAACAACTACCTGCCTCAGTCAACCACTACCTGCATCAGTCAGTCAACCACTACCTGCCTCAGTCAGTCAACCACTACCTGCATCAGTCAGTCAACCACTACCTGCATCAGTCAGTCAACCACTACCTGCCTCAGTCAGTCAACCACTACCTGCCTCAGTCAGTCAACCACTACCTGCCTCAGTCAGTCAACCACTACCTGCTTCAGTCAGTCAACCACTCAGAGTTTCTTCCATACATCTCCATACATCACTACCTGCCTCAGTCAGTCAACCACTACCTGCCTCAGTCAACCACTACCTGCCTCAGTCAACAACTACCTGCCTCAGTCAACCACTACCTGCATCAGTCAGTCAACCACTACCTGCCTCAGTCAGTCAACCACTACCTGCCTCAGTCAACCACTACCTGCCTCAGTCAACAACTACCTGCCTCAGTCAACCACTACCTGCATCAGTCAGTCAACAACTACCTGCCTCAGGCAGTCAACCACTACCTGCCTCAGTCAACCACTACCTGCATCAGTCAGTCAACCACTACCTGCCTCAGTCAGTCAACCACTACCTGCCTCAGTCAGTCAACAACTACCTGCCTCAGTCAACCACTACCTGCATCAGTCAGTCAACCACTACCTGCCTCAGTCAGTCAAACACTACCTGCCTCAGTCAGTCAACAAATACCTGCCTCAGTCAACCACTACCTGCCTTAGTTAGTCAACCACTACCTGCCTCAGTCAGTCAACCACTACCTGCCTCAGTCAAACACTACCTGCATCAGTCAGTCAACCACTACCTGCCTCAGTCAACCACTAACTGCATCAGTCAGTCAACCACTACCTGCCTCAGTCAGTCAACCACTACCTGCCTCAGTCAGTCAACCACTACCTGCCTCAGTCAGTCAACCACTACCTGCCTCAGTCAACCACTACCTGCCTCAGTCAACAACTACCTGCCTCAGTCAACCACTACCTGCATCAGTCAGTCAACCACTACCTGCCTCAGTCAGTCAACCACTACCTGCATCAGTCAGTCAACCACTACCTGCCTCAGTCAACAACTACCTGCCTCAGGCAGTCAACCACTACCTGCCTCAGTCAACCACTACCTGCATCAGTCAGTCAACCACTACCTGCCTCAGTCAGTCAACCACTACCTGCCTCAGTCAGTCAACAACTACCTGCCTCAGTCAACCACTACCTGCATCAGTCAGTCAACCACTACCTGCCTCAGTCAGTCAAACACTACCTGCCTCAGTCAGTCAACAAATACCTGCCTCAGTCAACCACTACCTGCCTTAGTTAGTCAACCACTACTTGCCTCAGTCAGTCAACCACTACCTGCCTCAGTCAACCACTACCTGCATCAGTCAGTGAACCACTACCTGCCTCAGTCAACCACTAACTGCATCAGTCAGTCAACCACTACCTGCCTCAGTCAGTCAACCACTACCTGCCTCAGTCAGTCAACCACTACCTGCCTCAGTCAACCACTACCTGCCTCAGTCAGTCAACCACTACCTGCCTCAGTCAGTCAACCACTACCTGCCTCAGTCAACCACTACCTGCCTCAGTCAACAACTACCTGCCTCAGTCAACCACTACCTGCATCAGTCAGTCAACCACTACCTGCCTCAGTCAGTCAACCACTACCTGCATCAGTCAGTCAACCACTACCTGCATCAGTCAGTCAACCACTACCTGCCTCAGTCAGTCAACCACTACCTGCCTCAGTCAGTCAACAACTACCTGCCTCAGTCAACCACTACCTGCATCAGTCAGTCAACCACTACCTGCCTCAGTCAGTCAACCACTACCTGCTTCAGTCAGTCAACCACTCAGTTTCTTCCATACATCTCCATACATCACTACCTGCCTCAGTCAGTCAACCACTACCTGCATCGGTCAGTCAACCACTACCTGCCTCAGTCAACCACTACCTGCCTCAGTCAACCACTACCTGCCTCAGTCAACCACTACCTGCCTCAGTCAACCACTACCTGCCTCAGCCAACAATTACCTTGGTCCGTGTAAAAATAATTCCCCCATAAAAATAACCATTGCTCCTCAACAAAATATTACCAACTCTAGTCCTAACCAGTCAACTGGACTTAAAACCCACCCCTCTGAACGTTTCAAAAAAACATTAAGATCTTTTTGAAATCAATAACTTTAAAGTGTATATAGTAAAACCATTAAAATAAACGCTGTGTTTTAGGAATCGTTCAATTCCTTTCCTCGTTAAAAAAAAGTATAGTAATACACCGTTTAAGTGTCTTTAAATCTCAAGATATGTTACATCAGCTTGTCGTCAAGACTAGTGTTCCAATACTGTACGGTTTTTTGTTATTGTTGTTTTCATAAATACTGTGAGCAAAATGTAGTTTCGATTATTTCCTTGAATACCTGGGTTTTTTAAAATTATGAACATCTTATTTATTCCTTTTATTTACCTCTTTCGCGCCTGTCGATGAGATAATTTTTTGTCTTGACCACTGCTTATGTATGAAGGATGTGGCCAGCACTATGCTCAACCGTCTTTACTTTCCTAACATGAGTCAGGTGCCCATCAGAACTGGGTGGACTTCGGGACGTTCAACAGACTAGGGTCCGAAATCCGAGCTCGATACTTTCGGGTTAGCAGTTAACCGCGTTTCCTCCCAACCACGCAGTCCCATATTATGTTCCCATAACGAACATCTTATTTACATTTATTGGTTAATTAAGCTTTTATAATTATAGGTTGCAACATTTTAGCAGCATTACATTTTGCCTTATAGAGCAATAAACTTAAAAGCTATTTTAAATTTCTTTGCCAAATGAAACCCTTAGGTCGAAATGTCATTCGCAATATATCGTTAACTTGGTTTCTTCACACTGACAACTAACATAATTTTCTGGGAATCCATTTATTCAAACAAATAAAGGGAAACGGTCTATTTTTATAAATCGGAAAAACCCCATTGCATCATGCACACCCCCGACGTGGCAAAATCTTTGTATTCCGTTCGCAGAAAACTTGACGTAATCAATGCGTCTTCGATTAAACATGCGACAAGTTTGCGCGTGCCGAAGGAAATTCCTTCAGATCGAGAAGTTTTAAGAATTTTGGCGCTAGAAAAAAGGAAAGATTAATCTCAACAAGGCGGGTGTTTTTATGCAATAACTCCAGCGGCGGTGAGATCACAGGGGAACATGGGCAGGCGGTGTGAGGGATTATGGTGTGGGGGAGGATCAGTGAGGGTGGAGTGGGGAACAATGCGGGGAAGGATTAATGATGGTATTATAGGGAACAGTGGAGCAAGGTCAGAGATGGTTTTGTTGGCAACTAGGGGGCGGGATCTGCCTGGGGATCGCAGGGAACAAGGGAAAAAATTAGAACATCACAGGGAACGAGACTGTAGGATTAGAACATCACAAGGAACAAGACTGTAGGATTATAACACCATAGGGAACAAGGGGTGGGATAAACTGAAACACAATAGAGAGCAAGGGGTATGATCAGCAAGAACACCAAATGTAGCAACGGGGAACTAGACCAGTGAAGGCATCGAGGGGAACAATGGGGGCAGGATTAATGATGGTATTATAGGGAGCAGTGGAACAAGGTCATATATGGTGATATTGGGAGCTAGGGGGCAGGATCATCCAGAGGATCCCAAGGAATCAAAGAATAGACACAGGACTTTACAGGGAAGAAGAGGTTTTCATTAGAAAATTACAGAGAACAGTGGGCGGGATACACTAAAACACAATAAAGAACAAGGGGCACGATCTGCAAGGACATCAAAGGAACAAGTAACAGATTTACGCCATTATAGGGAACAAGGGGCATAATCAGAACATCACAGGGAACAAGGGATTGAATAAGAGCATCACAGTGAACAAGGGGTTGAATCAGAACATCACAGGGAACAATGTGTGGAATTAGAACATCACAGGGAACAATGTGTGGAATCAGAACATCACAGGGAACAAGTAGTGGAATCATAACTCTCTAACAAACAAGGGGCAGAACCATAACATTATAGGGAACAAGGGGCAAAGCCAGAACATTATAGGGAACAAGGGGGTGGTATCAGAACATCACAGGGAACAATGTGTGGAATCAGTACATCGCAGGGAACAGGCGAAATTATAAACTATACCACAATAGGGAACGCGAATGTAAAATCAGCCAACACTACCGTGAACAAAGGTGAGAGATCAGAGCTATACAAGCATCACAAGGACAGGATAAGCTAAGGCATCATAGCTAATTAGGGCACATACCGGCAAGGTAAAATTAGAGAACAGCGACACCTAGTGAAGCGGCTACGATTGCGTAGCAAACAAGAACATATGCAGTGGAGCATTTATGACATCATAGAGAACTAAAAAGAGCAAATTTATGATTCGAGACAATATACCAAAGTGCACTAAGTTAATTAAATTTAAAAAAATTAAAGTAAAGTTCCCTTTTCAAACCTGACGGTCTATAGGGCAAGTGAAATAGAATTCACTTGTTCTGTGAACTCGGCATATGAAGAGATAGTGTAATTAAAATTAAGGACCAGTACTAATTATCTTAGGTGAATACAAAATACAAGTTTTAGGGAATTAATTGATTTCCTGTTATAACTAATTAAAGGTTGCGTTTCAAAAATAGACACGGGTATGATTATCTTAATTATATTTTCCCTTCTCTTAAAAGCCCCCTGCATTTGCACATTTTATTGTTTAAATTCTTCGAATATTAAATTTTCGAAATAACTTTTATAGCTTTAATTTTAAAATTAAGTTAGTTCAAGGTTTCTTAAAAAGGGGAATACAAAAATAATATTCTCCTTCCACACCAACAGTGTTGAAAGAGGAAAGACGTTCGAACATAGCTCAGTACAGATTTACGGTATTTGGGTTATATTTTTATGTTTTGGCTTTTAGATATTTTAAAATTTGTTTTTGTTTTGCGTTGATTGCGTATGTATGAACATGGCAGTTTTACATCTCGTTATACCAAAATTTTAAGGAATTCAGTTTTTGGACTACTCCGTTTTAGAGCGTTAATATATTTATATGTATAATATATATATATATATATATATATATATATATATATATATATATATATATATATATATATATATATATATATATATATATATACACATATATATATATATATATATATACATACATATATATATATATATATATATATATATATATATATATATATATATGTGTGTGTGTGTATATATATATATATATATATATATACACACATATATATATATATATATATACATATATATATATATATATATATATATATATATATATATATATATATACATATATATATATATATATATATATATATATATATATATATATATATATATATATATATATATATATATATATATATATATATATATATATATATATATAAACACATAATACCAGTTTGGGCAAACTTTCCCTAATCCCCCTCCTCCATCAATGCCACTTGTTAATGAAGCTTAATTAGTAATCTTTAATTGGAAATTCTGCTGATTGATGTGTTTCTAATGAAGCTTTTTTTTTTAGTTTTCCCCATTTTCTTTGGTCTCGGCGGATTTTGAAACGGAAGGTGGAATTAATGAATAATATTTTCCCCTTTTCCCCCATATTTTCCCCTATTGTCCCTTGAGTTATGTTTTGGGTTGCTAAGCTGACTCGGTGTGAGTCTTCATGCTTGACTGACGCGCGTCGTATTATGTCCTTGGAATGAATAACAAATCTAGAACATATTCATATTGTTTTATTATTTTACGGATTAGTTTTTGCTGGATTAACCACCCTACATTAAGACCTTGTTTTGTTGTATAATTATGTGTATTATTTTTTCCAGCAGTAAGACATCATAAGCTGAAATGTAGATACCATGGTGGGAGGTAGTAGCTGGGAAACTAAGTAGGGAATAGGGCTGGTAAGTAGGTCACCAACCAGTTCTACGGCTCAATAAAACTTGTATGAGCCATAGAACTAGCTGGTGACCTACTTACCAGCCCTATTGCTGTGAATGTACAGAGAAGGTGACAGCTTTTCTACCGAGCAGTTATTACAGTTATAATGAATGCCACCCCAGACCTGTGATGAAATATATGGTGAAACGTTCTGGGCGAATTACCCATCAGTGGACTGCAGAATAATTACAAAAACGAGATATGCGCCCTTTGATAAAACAAAAAAAAATGGCATTATGAGGTCTTTGCTTTTGCACGGGTCAACGTGAATTTAGGAAATAGCTGGCTGGCAAGTATTGTTCGTCAAGAGTAGTCTCAGCTCTATGGTCTCTGGCAAGACATAAGGATCAGGAAGCCGATTTTTTTTACAACAAAAAAGAAAGAATGTATGAAACATATTCAGTTGTTTTTTTTTTTAAATCTAGCTTTAACACAATATACCGAAGTTTCGAAATAATGTGTTCATCAGGAAAAACAACACAACCAAGCTGAAGAGATTTAAAAATAGCAATTAACACAGCATCATTTTTTTTTAAAGTGGGACGGAGAGCTAGACTGCTAACCCGTAAGTCTCGAGTTCGAACCCGGGCTCAAGCCAGTAGACCTTCCCCGAGTCCACCCAGCTCTAATGGAAAACTTACTCACGTTAGGGAAAATAAAGGCGGCTGGGCATAGTGCTGACCACACTATCTCTTCATATGCCTAGGTCACAGAAACAGGTAAACTCTACTTCCCTTGGCCTATAGACTGTCAGGTTTGGAAGGGGGGGGGGGCTTATGTTTTAAAATACAAATATGGATTCGATAGAATAATGAGAAAGAAAAGAGAGAAAATAAACAGCGCAATCCTAATCTTAATTGCGGTAATTAACGTGACGCCACCGCGCACGGCATGTGAATGCAGTTAAACGCTGAACTGCAGAATTATATGTCCCGAGAGTATTATATAACAATTTTTGTTTTGTTTTGCCGAGCGCTCGGTGCCAGGCACCAGCAAGCAGACGACAGAAGAATAGCAGACGGTGAATCAAAGATTACGAACGTCATGGATGTCCATAAATAATCCTCTCCCTCACATATGAGATCCTCTGCCCCCCTCCCCCCCCCCACACACACATGAGGACGGGCTATACGGGTCTTGCTGAGCTGACTCTTGGAGTCTGATGCTTGCGTGTCTGACTTCACGCATCACTGGGTACGTCTATCCCAATCTATCGATTCCCTAGCATCTGCTATCTAGGTTTTAATATTTTTTTAAACATAAAATTGGTTCTATAAAATTAATATTTTCAATAACATATTGCTAGTCTTGATAAGACTATCTATCACAATGTATTACCTCTATAGTCTATAGGGAGATCTAAAGGGTGATTTGGAAAGGGGAGGGGATGTTAACCCACTCAAATTTTTGGCAACTATTTGTTATTATATTGGTGTATACAATTGCTAAAAAATGTAAATCCTTTTTAAAATGTAGACCTATATTTGAAATAAATTACCAATGCTCTGTCTTATTTAAATACATTGTATCTTTTTTTTTTCAAGGTTTAGCGATGATCTATTGATTTCCCAAACGCTAATTCGATATAAATATCCCAAATTTGTGTTTATTTTTTAAATGTATGTTTAGGCTGTATACAATTTATGTTTTACACCATAACCTAGCTCATTGTTGATAGTCTTCTTCTTGTTCTTTTATGACTTGCGTACTTATTTAACCCTCTCTACCTTATGGAGCCTAGAGCCTCAACCATAAATTTACTTCTTTTGTCCGCCCTTACTTCTGCTCTTCTGTGTTATTGTATGCCTTGGCGCAGGGGTCTCCAAACTTTTCAGTCCGAGGGCCGCATTAACTATCAAATTTCTGTTCGGGGGCCAATTTCTTCCAGGCATGTTTTTGATTTTTCTAGGCAAAGTTCCTCATCATCACCAACAAACGGTTTTCCCGTGGACAAAAAGATCTCCGCGGGGCGGATGAGAGGACTTCGCGGGCCGCATCCGGCCCGCGGGCCGTAGTTTGGAGACCCCTGCCTTAACGTAAAGTAATTGTAACTTTTATTTCCTCACTTCACTCATATCTGAGGTGCAGTGGTGGATGAAGGGAAAGATTGTTTGGACTGCAGACGGGGGGTGGGGGGGGGGGCACTTGGGGGGGGGGGGGGGCTTCCTAAATTTTGTGTTTTGGCGACACATTTTTAATCTGCTGTAATGAGATTAAACAGAGTTAATTATGATACTTGTACCTTCAAGGGCCCCGGATTGGTTTCATTAAGGGTCCTCGCTCAAGCTTAATCCGCCCCCCCCCCCTACTGAGATGATATCCTTAATGACTGCAGATCAGGTTAGTGATGTAGAGATCGGTCGGCAAAAGCTGCGGGTATGTTGTTTCTATGCTTTACTTAGGGCTCAAAGTTTAGGAATGAGATGAGGCTATGAAAGTGTAGGTGGTTAAATAAAGTATCACACATCATATTAGAACATTTCTTGCTATGAAAGTGTAGGTGGTTAAATAAAGTATCACACATCAGATTAGAACATTTCTCACTATGAAAGTGTAGGTGGTTAAATAAAGTATCACACATCAGATTAGAACATTTCTTGCTATGAAAGTGTAGGTGGTTAAATAAAGTATCACACATCAGATTAGAACATTTCTCACTATGAAAGTGTAGGTGGTTAAATAAAGTATCACACATCAGATTAGAACATTTCTCACTATGAAAGTGTAGGTGGTTAAATAAAGTATCACACATCAGATTAGAACATTTCTTACTATGAAAGTGTAGGTGGTTAAATAAAGTATCACACATCAGATTAGAACATTTCTTGCTATGAAAGTGTAGGTGGTTAAATAAAGTATCACACATCAGATTAGAACATTTCTCACTATGAAAGTGTAGGTGGTTAAATAAAGTATCGCACATCAGATTAGAACATTTCTCACTATGAAAGTGTAAGTGGTTAAATAAAGTATCACACATCAGATTAGAACATTTCTTACTATGAAAGTGTAGGTGGTTAAATAAAGTATCACACATCAGATTAGAACATTTCTTGCTATGAAAGTGTAGGTGGTTAAATAAAGTATCGCACATCAGATTAGAACATTTCTCACTATGAAAGTGTAAGTGGTTAAATAAAGTATCACACATCAGATTAGAACATTTCTTACTATGAAAGTGTAGGTGGTTAAATAAAGTATCACACATCAGATTAGAACATTTCTTGCTATGAAAGTGTAGGTGGTTAAATAAAGTATCGCACATCAGATTAGAACATTTCTCACTATGAAAGTGTAAGTGGTTAAATAAAGTATCACACATCAGATTAGAACATTTCTTACTATGAAAGTGTAGGTGGTTAAATAAAGTATCACACATCAGATTAGAACATTTCTTGCTATGAAAGTGTAGGTGGTTAAATAAAGTATCACACATCAGATTAGAACATTTCTCACTATGAAAGTGTAGGTGGTTAAATAAAGTATCGCACATCAGATTAGAACATTTCTCACTATGAAAGTGTAAGTGGTTAAATAAAGTATCACACATCAGATTAGAACATTTCTTACTATGAAAGTGTAGGTGGTTAAATAAAGTATCACACATCAGATTAGAACATTTCTCACTATGAAAGTGTAGGTGGTTAAATAAAGTATCGCACATCAGATTAGAACATTTCTCACTATGAAAGTGTAAGTGGTTAAATAAAGTATCACACATCAGATTAGAACATTTCTTACTATGAAAGTGTAGGTGGTTAAATAAAGTATCACACATCAGATTAGAACATTTCTCAATCACTTCTGAAGGTGCCTAATCGTGTGATGCACAACTGGGCACATTTCTGCTGCTGACAAAGGATTATCTGTTAAGGTTAATTACGTGGATTTTAAAACTAGTACACATTTCTTTTTATAAATAAAAGCTAATTTGATACCATAAAATACTTTTTAAAATTTTAAATGGATAAAAAACGTATTCCTTTTACCTTCTATATGTATTGCTTCGAATGATGTGGTTAAAGAAATGGTAACATTTCATTTATCACTAACATCGTCAACGTTTAATAGGTGACCTGCTTTTTTTAAAGTTAGCATTATATTTACTTTTCCGATTTATAAAACCCACATGTTTCATATTTTAAAGACTGGAAATGAATGTGTGATGTAATAGCTAACGAGCGGGGAGGGGGAGAGATTGGAAGGTGGGTTGTTGAGTAGAGAAGGTCTTTTATCTCTCGTCGAATTCTCAATTATTTAACAGTGAGGTTGAGTTCTGGAAATTTGTTTTAAGTTTTAAGTAAAGGACTTTTTTTTTTTTCTTTTTTTAAAAGTTGTATTTCAAATTTTTATTACCATTTTTTAATGCTCATACAATATTATTTTGCTCACAGTAACTAAAACTAGAATTTGTTGTGAAGAAACTAGTGATCTGCCATTTGAGGTTTCTTCTTCAGTAACTTGTACAGTATAAAGCCTCCAAATAATGACCCATATGTTGCTGCAACCCAGTTGAATCTCCCTCTCAATGTGTAGCTATTGAAATGCTTCTGCCATCCTTTAAGATTAAGTTCTGATTCAGGCACAAAGTCCCCAGCCATTTTGAAAATAAAATTCTATTTGTTGATCCTTGTGATGATAAGTTAAGCCAGGGGTCGGCAACCTTTTGAAGCGGAAGAGCCAAAAGTTACAATTTTCAAAATTTCCCTGGTTTTAAAGAGCCACTAACACTTTTTTATTCCAAATATTTTATTTTTTTATTAAGATTATTAGTATTTGTGCAAGGAGCTGGAGAGCCGCATCTTGATATCAAAAGAGCCGCATGCGGCTCGCGAGCCGCAGGTTGCCGACCCCTGAGTTAAGCGAATGCTGTTAAGTAAAGGACTTTATTTGAAAACATACGACGGTAGACTCATTTTATTAAACTCCATTAACTCTATAGTTTATTTCAAGTGCTAGACATTGTTTTAGGGCATGGTTTTATATTAGATTTATTTGTGAAACCAAATAATTGTGTTGCGCGTGCGCACAGAATATTGTCATTAGAGAGTGGCCCTTAGACAAAGTCTTTCTAAAAATCACACCGCTTCTTCTCCTCTTTTGCAAAAAGACTTTTATTTTAGTAAAAGAGCTTAATTTCCTCAGTTATTGCACAGCGTTATCGCCCATTAATTAATCGCGTTATTCGTGGAGAGTTATTGCCCATACACTAATATTGTTATTTGTGGCGAATTATTGCAGGTATACTGAAAATGCTGTACATTAAATAAATAAATGAATAATGCGAATAGATTTAGTGTTGAGATGTGCAAATGCTGATGCATTATAAATTTGATTTGCATCATATCTGTGTCTCATGTAAGACTAGTTGTATGTATGCCTGAGTTTGTTTTTTAGTATTTGACATAAAGGGGACGGCGTGGTCGGATGGTAAAGCTTACGACTGCTAACCCGAAAGTCTCGAGTTCGATTCTCGAGTTGTAAATATATTTCAATAAATTTAATTATTTTAAGAAGAAAACCTATTCAACAACTCTATGAACCATGATACACGCTGAAATGATGCTTACGCGTTCATTTCAGTTGAACGAAAGCTAACAATCACATCTATGACCTGACGGCCGATGCGACAGGTGAAGCAGAGTTTACGTGGCTGCGGTTTGTTAAAAGAATTGGGCGGGCACTAGAACCTAGAAAGTCTGTACTTCGGCTGATTTAGCATGAAAACAATCAATGGATGCGTTGTTATCGTTGTTATGATTGTTATGATTGTTATCATTGTTATCATCTAATCTCAATCTGGAAGTGAACATTCCAATTTGGATCATACATGATGTAAACATAGTAAAACAAAGCAAAACAAAACAACCATGCATATAATTAAATACACTATCCCTACATATGCCTAGGAAAATTTAACAGGTGAACTCTACTTTACCTTTTCGCACTGAACGTCGGGTTCGAAAACGTAAAAACAATCGCAGTATTTTTTTTGCAGCGCTTATAAATAATAAGATCTTTTAAGCAACTCCTTATCTAAATATAATAATTAACTTACCTTTTAATTTGAAGTCCAGTATTCGATTTGTTTACTGTCTTATACTATTTTTTATCTTAAGCCGTAATATGCTGTTTATTATTGGTATCAAACTCCACTTTTAAAATTGAACTAAAAAAATACCACCTCGAGCGTTCAATTCTTCGGTAACTCTTTTGTAGGAGAGTTGAGATTTGCTCCTCTTGTAGTGATCTCCGCTGACTGAGGTTGTGCTATTTGAACATACGGCCCACACGCAACCAATCAAATTATTGGGAGAACGTTCACCGTGTGACTGTATTCATGCGCACGCTAGCAGTCCCTCCACCACAACCTCCTTACGCCAAACTATTAAGTTTTTTTTTATAATTTAATCTAGTTCCCTATGGGTGGTGATGATTTTATTTTATTTTTATTTTCTTCAATCGTGGCTAACAGTGTTGAAACAAAATAGAGTCGTATACCTTTTAAAACATAAAATGCGCGGAACAAATAATTGGGACGATAAATTAATAAATCTGCTCTTGGTTATCACAGGCGAAGTTACTCAACTTTGACATCACCCACGCTATTTTTTTTAAAAAGTGCCACCTTCACTTCTTTTCCTAGCAACGCCACTGTGTACAACACTGTTAAAAGACGCAGTATTAAGTTAAAGAAAATCGAATACATCCTGGGGTGGACGGGCTGTGTCCAAGAGGCCCGGGAAATTTTAAAAAGGGCCCCAACCCGAGATTGAAACTTTTATATTTCATTTTTCTCCCATCGAAAATTTTCCCCGTTCGTGCCCAAGACACACGGGGAAGATGAAGTAGAGTTCATCTGTTTCAATGACCTCGACATACGAGTGGATAGTGTGATCAGCACTATGCCCAGTCGCCCTAGTTTCCCTAAGGCTAGTTAGGTACCCATCACAGCTGGGTGGACTCAAGATGATTTTTATGAGTGGGTTAAAATTTCGACAAGAGCAATAATTTTAAAAGCGAAAGTAGTTTGACTATTCCGGTACTTCGGTGAAAAGTCAAATGTTTTTTGTTTATGTTCGTCACCATCACACCAGCTTGAAGGAAATTAACGCGATTGGATTGAGAAAAATTGGCATGAAGAAAAGGAAATGATAGAAATGGAGATATACCATCGTTGAGGTTCAGCGGGATTTTATTCCAGTGGGGGGGGGGGGGAATGAGAAGAGGCAGCGGAATATGTTTTTCCCTGATACCCACTGTTTATACCGGCGGGCAAGTGCACAAGTTCACCCCATGAGTATATTTAATCTAAAACAATCTTTAACAGCCTCAAAGAAAATAACACTACCAGAGTTCATATTTTTATGAAGATCCTTTCCTGGTGTACTTCTAAATCTCTTTTGTATGACGTTAGCTGTGTACACCTTGATATACGCTTCTGAGCCTACACATAGTAATACAATACCCGGTCTGTTTATAAAATACAGTATTTATTCTACCCTTTTCCTCTTTTTCAAACCTCCATTCCTCACCCCTTAACCTGTATAAGAATATAACTGGTTTACATAGTTTCTCACTGATTAATTAAAACTCAAATTGCTCCAGGGATCAAGTGATTTAAAAGTAATTTCAGTTACGTGAAATTGTGAAATTATGGGGAAATGTAGACATTTGAAAGGTTTTTTTAATATGTAGATTACCCAGAACTCAGTTCTATAACTTGGCCAGTGCAATATATGTATATGCCTGAAGTAATAATCGCTAGACTCGGACAATCAACAACAGTACCAACAACTCCTGTAAGAGACCTGATGTTTCTTAAATTCTGGGGCTAGCATACATGGTTTTTAGTACTCCTACTATTTATACATCAGTTTTTATGTCATGTGTGTGGGGTGGATGGAGGGATCCTATATATACCACAGGAACCTGCGCGATGTGTGTGTGGGGGGGGGGGGGGGTCTATTCATATCTACACCTAATGGCATACAATTTTGACGAACAATATTTGTCTTTTTTATATCACCAGATCGGTCATATAAGGCTACACATTCATTAATACGATATACCTATGGTGGCAAAAAAAAGTGTAACATTAGGTCTACGAATCTAGACTATATACACTCTTTATATTTATACCACTGGGTATACATTTAGGGCTATAGACTCCTTATATATGTAACACGGACCTACAACTTTACCAATTTTAAAGCTAAAGACACTGGGTCTACATTTTGAGCTAGACTCATTATATATATATATATATATATATATATATATATATATATATATATATATATATATATATATACCACTGGACATAACTTTGGGTCAGTGAACTCTTTATTTCAGCACCAAATGACTTGACCCTTTAGTTCTGTTGGACCCAAATATGCTCAGTTGATGAACTACCATCTGCGGTACATAATTCTCTGGTTCGACCGTCTGATGTAGGGGAAATGTTGTGATAATTAGGGTGTGAGGGACGGATTTATCGTGTTAAGCTGGGTGGTTGAAGGACAAGGATTGTGTGTTTTATATGGTGGTTTTAGGGGAACGTTCGTGTGTTGTGATAAGGTGGTTTTAACGGGCAGAGCTAGGTGTTGTTATAAAGTGGTTGTAAGGAGCAGAGCTAAGTGTTATTGTACGGTGGCTTTAAAGGCATGGTTTTGTGTTGTTATAAGGTGCTTTTGGGGCACGGTTGTGTGTGTTTTTATATGATGGTTTATATATATGTATATATATGTATATATATATATATATATATATATATATATATATATATATATATATATATATATATATACTAGCCGCCCCGGCCAGGCCCTGCTCTGGCTTCTGTGAAAAACCTTTCTGTTAAAGACCATTACCTGTGTGTTTAGTAATCATCATAAACCCGGCACTGCCCACCCAAACCACAACCAACCAAAACCAAAACAACAAAACGCAAACATAACGCTAACACAATTACAAATACAAACGAAAACAAAAACCTAACAACAAACCCAACCACAACCACAAACACCAATACAAACACAAAGAAAAAACAAACAAAAAAGGAAACGAAAACAAAAACCTAACAACAAACCCAACCACAACCACAACACCAATACGAACACAAAGAAAAAAACAAACGAAAAAGCAAACGAAAACAAACCAAATCCAAACGCAAAACCAACCACAAACACAAACACAAACCCAAAGAAAAAAACACAAACGAAAAAGCAAACGAAAACAAACCAAATCCAAACGCAAAACCAAACACAAATACAAACACAAACCCAAAGAAAAAACACAAACGAAAACGAAAAAAGCTTAATAATCGACTCTAGTACCCCAACTTATTCATAGTCTTTTTGCACTCACTTAAACGAACGTAGGTGCCAAACCAAACCAAATGAACTATTATAATACTCCAAGCTTATTCGTAAAATACCTACAACATTTGCACTTGATCAATCCCCGCTAATTATGTAATTATTTTTTTCCCCAACACCAAAAGAAAGTAATAAAAAGTAAATTCTTTTCCACTAATGCAATGTTTTATAAAGGGAATTAATTGTGTTTTCCTAATTTATCAAAGGGAAGTAAGTGCTATAGGACTAAATAAAGACATAATTAGAATTTTTGAAAAGATGATATTTTTTTTTAAAACTTGTGTTTAATGAACATGCCGAAAATTATTACTTTCAGTTTGATAAATGAAAATTATTTCCCAAAACTTTCAATATTAATTTTTTAACTCATAAATTTCGACCGTAAGGACTTTAATTATCTAAC
Source organism: Physella acuta (assembly GCF_028476545.2). Taxonomy (NCBI): domain Eukaryota; kingdom Metazoa; phylum Mollusca; class Gastropoda; family Physidae; genus Physella; species Physella acuta. Next base: position 172,737 of record NW_026732848.1, on the reverse strand, counting down.
ACTTAAATCCATGGAAGTATGTCAACGACAAACATATGTATTTTTACATACAGAATTGAGCTTTATATATTTTATATATATATATATATATATATATATATATATATATATATATATATATATATATATATATATATATCCTTTATATACAAAATAAATATTTACATACAGGCCTCTAAATTCAAAGACATACACACAACATTTACATCCACACTGCTTACCGTTTTATCTATGGCTCTTGTCTTACGAAATCATTTTTTTTTCAAATCTTAAGCCAAAATTTCCCCAGCAATCTGCATGTATAAATAGTTTCTCTTCGTGTTTGCCCATGTATTCCCATCGCTCGACTAGGTTTTTGTTTCAGCTTTGTTTTAATTAGAACCTTTGATGTTGTATTTCGCTAAAGGGGGTAGTCTGCTATTACAGCACAAAAGGTTATTGGAACTGGTATGTACGTTATCAGGTACCACGTACTCGTCTACAGTTCTATTCGACAAAGATAAATCTACATAATCAACAATCTTTTTAGTTTCAACTCATTAAAGGTTACAGTTATGAACTAATGTGTTTTATTAAAACAAAACCCGTTTCATTTATAGATGCCAAAATACTACATTTAACGCATAGGGCCAAAGGGGTCATCCATAAATGTCGTCACGCTTTTTGGACGCTTTTTACCCCACCCCCCTTTTCCCATAGTCACACAGCGTCACAAGAAGCAAGACTGCCCCCATTCTAAAATTACGTCACACCTCCTCAGCCTACAACCCCCCCCCCCCCCCACCTTTTCCCTCAAAATTGCAGTTTTATTTTTAACATGGTCAACATAGAGTATGTTAATTAATTTCTAATTTGATTTACAAAAACAGCTTTAAAAATGCGGAATAATGACTAAAATGCAGCATTTATCTTTATGCAAGTGCGACATTTTACTTTCTGAACCCCCACTCCTCCCCCTAATCACACATCGTCACAAAATTACGAACCCCACCTCCCCCTTTAGGAGTGTGATATCATTTATGGACCGCCTCAAAGGCGAACAGCATATTCTGCGTGCACCAAACTGCCATCTCGCATAAATCCCCTCCTCACTCATATTTCTTTTTCTATTAACATGCAAATACCTTCCATACTTCCTCATTCATCCAACATCCTGAGCGGTTATGGGCGTTGGATTAATTCCACGGCAGCGGTGCCGCGGAGTTTCGATCCTGCACAATCTTCAGCTTAACTTGATTTCTAGCATCTCCATCACGGGGCGTTCAACCCACAAAATATCAAATTATGTGTTTTATTACCCTCATAATAAATCATGCGTTTCAATTTAAACCAGAGAATGCTTTGAAGTATCTTTTTAAAAAGTCATCTTTTATTATTTTTTATCATATATATGTATATATAACTTGTTATAAATATGATGTTAGTATTATCATTGACACAGAAAAATTGAACTGAAAATTGCTTTGTAAAGAATCTAAATTTGCTTTTGCTTTATGTAACCAAAAAAATAAAAATAAATACACCATATATTGGTAAAGAAAAGCTATGCATAAACAAGAGTTTTAAAATATACAGAAAAAGAACACAACCTAATGTAAACTTTTGTTTACTAATAGAAAAAAAGTACGGCTTTATGTTAAAGGAACAATGTTAAATAAGAAGGGGTAGATGGCTGCATATATATATATATATATATATATATATATATATATATATATATATATATATATATATATATATATATATATATATATATATATATCGTGAGTCAACCCTACTATCAAGGCTCTGGGTATTTTAAATATTAAATTATTTTTATCACGATTTATAGACAGAGACATTTGTAATGAAAAATTTGCAAGCCAAAATGGTAATGAGATTTAGGATAATAGAAAACGAAAACAAATATGTTGCATAGAAAGATGTACAAACACTTGATTTAAATATATATATAAAATACAAGCAATATTTCAACAGTGTCTTAATAAAGTTTTTAAAAAAATACAAAACGGCTACTTGAAATTATATACAACAATGGACACTAACCGACAGGGACAGATCATTCACTCTTTGCACACAAAAATGGTTGAATATCAATAAGAGTTATCGGTCTTAGAGCTCCAGGTCATATTTGTTTCTATTAAAATTGACGGTGGTGTATGTTTTAACTTATCTTGTCGAAGTTTTGAAAGGCTAACAAACTTTAGTTGTTTTATTTTAAACTATCAGATAAAAGTTATATTTAACTTTCTTATAGTATCAAAAACTATTAACAATAAACGTTTTTTTCAGTTTTGACCTATGTGAAATATGTTCAGTTCCGAATCAATTTTTACAACAAAAAACCCTCTAATTTAAATGCCAAGCATTCTAGTTTTAATGCAATTTGAAAGAAATATGTATTAGCTTATTGAACATTTTATTTAGCATTACAAGTGACAGAGCTAAAAGGAAGACTTACTTTTGACATTAGGCCAATACATTCATATTAATCATTCAACCATAAAACAAATATATTTTCTTGAAATACAACAGATCACTTTTCGCCTTTAACTCTTGTTCATCATTATCGCGCTCACAAAAAAAAATGAAAATAAAAACAGAAATTAAATTGAAAAACTTTGTATATGAATAACTTATTTACAAAAAGAGTTGATACTAATTTGTATTTGATTCTTTTTAAAGATTTGAATAAAAAAAATAAAAGTAAAAATTTTACAAATGGAAATTTTTTTAAATAATGACAATTCATTCTACTATTGTGGTTTAGTAAGATTTTTAAATAATTACTTCAATCATCAATGTAATCATAATTTAAATTTGACTTTGTCAGACTTGTTTCTCAATTTTCAAATATAAATAGATTTTATATTTACTGGCAAATGGTTCATAATAAAATTAAAATAAACACTATAGCCAAACAAGGGCACAGCTCAATGATTTCTTTTTTTATATATATTTTGTAGAACATGATCATTTGTACTATTTACTAATAAAATTGAACTACATAGATGTATAAAATCAAAATAAAATACAATAAATTTAGTTCCAGTTTTAACATTGTCAACAATTTTTAAATACTAGTGACAGAAGAAATAAAGGGCATTATGCATACTTCTTTTTTTTTTTTATTTTGTAAAACATGGTAATTTAATTGTTTAATATAGAGACCATTTACGGTTTAATTTTTTTGTATGAGCCAAAACATAAAAAAAAAATGTTAATTTCAGTTTTGCATTCAAGATAGTTAACAATTTTTAAATAGGTAAATTTCCATCAGCAGAGAGCAAGGGCACTGGTCAATATTTCTTTTTTTAAATTTTGTAAAACATTTTTGTTTTCTTTAATATTTAGACCATCCCTATTAAAATCTAATTATATTTAATGTGTAAAAAAAATTGTTCCCTAATTCCAGTTCTAATTTTAAGATAACCAGCAGTTGTTTTTTGTTGTTTTTTTTTTAAGTAGTAGATCTAGTCACATCAGCAGATACGTGAGGAATGGGGTAGCGAACATCTCAGTGAAGTGCACGAACGGTGATGGTGGGGCGGGGCTACAGCTGGAACCCCCCACGGGACCGGGGCTTCTCCGAGTGCCTGGAGAACTCGCTGTACCTGTCGTCCACCACGTCGGCTGGCACCGCCACCACCTGGGGCTGGATCGGGATCGATTTTTTGGACATGGTCTCGGAGTAGCCGTTCAACTCAGCTGCAACAGAACGATCAGAAATATTAGTCTTATTGTTTATATAGTGAAAAGCTAGGACGATGCAAACATATTGGTTAAGTTTATTAACTTATCACACAAACAAGTGGAGTAATAAGGCAAAGGTAAGGTGTGCGGTCTGACCTACATGACGCCTCTAATTAGGGGGGGGGGGTGACACCAAACTCGAAATATCATTAAAATGTACTATACAGTCAAAACTGTGTTTCATCCCGTTAAGATAATATAATTTTATACAGTCAGAACTATGTATCATCCAGTTAAGATAATATAATCGTTGGTGAAAAGGGGTGACACCAAACTGAAAATGCAAAAAAAAAAAAAAATGTTGGAGGGGCAGTGACGTCATCAGTTACCGCATCGGGTGACACAGTCACAGTCCCTGTTATTGTGGATGAATAAGTCGTGACACTATCCCCCCTCCCCACCGCCACCATCCGACAGACGAATCCCCCATATTCAATCTGTTAGATAATACGGGGTAGACATTGGAAGAGAGAAAGGCTGAATTTCAGTGTCCGGTACTATAGCCCGGTCAGTGCCAACCCTCCATGCCCCTCCTCCCGCCAATACTAAACTAGTCAGTGTGTGGTCATGGAATCCATTTATCATTCTAAGGCTGCGCGCCTTGCATGGGTAATTAACTGGTGAATTAATATTTACGAATGTCAAGTAGTTTAATTTTAAAGTTTAACTGGCAAGATTAATTAATGAGCATAGATCTCTATTCTATTACAATACACACTACAATAATAATCCAAAATTAAATATGTAGTTGTAGGCCTGCAACTGAAGTTTTTTTATGAATTAAGGGCCATAATCCGTTATTAAAATAAAATAACGGTAGCCTCCCTTGGTTAAAAAAAACCATTTTCTTTTTACTTACATTTTGATACTGTGCTGTTTGTAGTATACACGTCGATCTTCGCCCGCTTCGCCGCCAGGAAAAATGCCAACACTGCCAAAAAGATGGCATCGAATATGCCCAGCATGGCGAGGATGTATGCCCACCGGATGCTGCAGTCTCCCATCTTGTATTCCCCAGCCTTGCTGCCGCAGAGTTTGTAGACCTCGGCGTGCCCCCAGCCAGCGGGGTAGATGACACAGGCCAGGAACATGAAGATGGCTGGGGAGAGAGGACGATTAAGTAGAGGGTGCATGGTGGGTTTACTACAAAAATTGGTAGGAGGATTTAAAAATTGGTGGGATTACAAGAAAATTGGTGGGATTACCAGAAAATTGGTGGGATTACAAGAAAATTGGTGGGATTACAAGAAAATTGGTGGGATTACAAGAAAATTGGTGGGATTACAAGAAAATTTGTGGGATTACAAGAAAATTTGTGAAAACAAGAAAATTTGTGGGATTACCAGAAAAATGGTGGGATTACGAGAAAATGAGTGGGATTACAAGAAAATTGGTGGGATTACAAGAAAATTGGTGGATTGCAATAAAATTGGTGGGATTATTAGAAAACAGATTTAATTTCATTGAAATTTGTGGGGTTATTAGAAAACTTGTGGGATTATTAGCACTTTGGTGGGTTTACTGAGCAACAGTGGTCGAGTGGTAGAGCGCCTGACTACTAGTTCCGATCTCGGTTTGGACTCGAGACTGCTTGACGTCACCTAGTACACCCAGATCTGTTGGGTGCCTGATTCACGTTAGAGAAAGTAAAGGTTACTGGGCATTGTGCTGACCACTTCATTTGCTCTATGGATCGTTAGGTCTGTAAGGAAGCTTTACTTTTTAATCGGAAATTGGTGGGATTATTAGACGCACGATAAGCTTGCTAGAGCATAAAGGGATTTAAAGAACATTGGAGAATTACTAAGTTCGTGGTTTGAACTACTACAAAATTGGTGGGATTACTAGGAGTATGATGTGATTACAGAATGCGTGATGGAATAATTGTGGGTTTGTGACGTTACGACATGTTTGGTGGAATGAATGTGGGATTACTATGTGCACATTCTGGAGGTGAAGGATGGGGTTCGTTATTTTGTGACTATGTGTGATGAGGGGGGTTAGATAGTGTGACGTCACACTTTTGTATTTAAAAAAAAAGTAATGTTAGAAACTAAATTGTTTAATAAAATGTAATAGAAATCGATTACCATGTCCTATATTGATCGATACCATAACAATTAAGAAAAAAAATTGATGTTAAAAAAATAAACTGCAATCAATTTAGAGGGGGAGTAGGCTCATGTTTGACGTCATTTTCGGGGGGAGGGTCTGCATTTTTGTGATGTTGTATGAAGAAGGGGAGGAGGGAGACGTGTCGTCATTTACTGATGACCCCCATATTCAGATTACCCATGTCATGATGAGATTACTACGTGCATGGAGAAAATACTTTTTACATATTGCAATCACTAGGAATTGCTGGGCTCCCTGAGAAGTTTACAAGGTATTGGGGTTTCTAGAGATTTTTAAAGACACCGTGCAATAGGTTATTAAATTAATTGAGGATATTTGAGTTTTAGTGGATGCTGTGATTGCCTGATGCTTGATTAGGTGTTAATGAGCTTAACAACGAAGCTGCTACAAAAATGTCTACCAAAACACTGAAATCTTTTTTTTCCAGTATTTCAAAGTTATATTGCTTCTCCAGTAATACGAACTACAAAATTTCCACAAATTACACGGCATTTATCACTTCAGTGCAGGTTCAGGCTAGGCTAAGCTAAGACAAACAATTTTTTTTACCTCGGGGTCTCGCGAGATCTAGCGAGAAAGTGTTGATATATAAATGGCGCGTTCACGAGTCTCCCGATAGCCGTTGAGCCAATGCATGGAGAATAAATAGCTCATAGCGATAGCATTTGTTGAAAGGTTCAACCGGAAATGGGGGCGGATGGCAGAAGCGAAAGTGAGAATGTTGGAACGAGGGTTAGTTAAGTTATATAAAATTGTAAGAAAATATATTCAGTGCCATATTTTAAAATCTTCTTGCTTAGCTTTTAGTCGATACCGTAAATTCTTCAATTAAAAACAAGAAAAAAAATGTTTAAAAGGAAAACCAAATTGCAGTTTGTGTGTATTCTATTGTTTATCTACCGTATTTTTTTTTTAAATAATTGTTATATTCTTAAAGTGTAAATAAACATAATTTTAGAATTGATACCGCAGATTTCATACCACTAATGTTTTCCCTTACTCCATCTAAAAGAATTGTCATCTGATACCCAGAGTTTCTTCAAGGCATCTCTTCTACCGCCACCCACACAAATTATGGCCCATACCCACACACAATGGATGGCCCATCCCCACACACAACTAATGGCCCACCCACACAGACTCATTATGTTTCACCCACACACCGACTGGCTACCCACACAAATACTGCTCCACCCACACCGACTGCTCCACCCACACCGACTGCTCCACCCACACCGACTGCTCCACCCACATCTACTGCTCCACCAACATCTACTGCTCCACTCACACCGACTGCTCCACCCACATCTACTGCTCCATCCACACACCTACTGCCCCAACCGCACAGATTCGTCTGAACACACACCTATTGGTAGACCTACATACCTAATGGTCCACCACACACCTCCCTCCCCCACACCCCCCACCACAGTAAATGATTAACTCGCACACATACACGCTTACACGAATCAATCTTAACCGCAATCAAGCTCATTATTTTAGAAAAACTTTCTTATTTGGTTCACCTGCGTATACTACACTTCCTACTCACAACTGAACTTAAACCAAATCCATTTTCAACTAATTGTTTTCAAAGAAACCCACTCTTTTTAAACAACTTCACCGCATGCAGCTAAGGAATAATTTTGTATTATGCCACAGAAAAAAAAATCAAATTTGCTTTAGCATGCTAGCAGGCACGTAATGGGATACACTAAAAACCGTTCAGACCGGTCTTTGAAAGCGTCTCTAAATGTCAATATTTAACCTGTTTTAGGTTAGCAGCTTCGTGTGCTCTAGAAATAATATTTTCATTTTTTTTCTGTTAACTTTATTTTTATTACATTAAAAACTAGTCATCGGGTACCAGGCTATTGAGTTAGTCATTGTTTAAAACGTGTAAGATGGTTTGTGCAGTGTTTCTTACAGGCATCTCTTCGGGTCGAAAAGAGTCTACCGCTCCCCCCAGAAACGAAATGGAATTTATATAGAAAATATATAATTTTAACAGTTCCCCTGCCCCGGAAATTTCAAGTCCCCCAACCCTCCCCCGAGAAAAAAGACTGGAAGAAACACTTGGTTTGTGTTAATCAGGCAGGCAAATTAATGAAAACGTTACTTTGGAATGAATCCATTAAAATCTTATAGAGAAACAACCAGAAGAAGAAGTGCTGACTTTATAGCTCAAAGACCTGAAGGGCTACTAACTCAGCAACCGACTACAGTCGTTCACAAACAGATGTCTACGACAAATTCTTAAGATGACCAGACAAAATGTCGAATGACAAACCACAAGGAACACCCGATTGACATGAGGTATTAAAGCCCGCAAATAGGGATCAGGCACACACTGAGAAGAGGTTAACATCGCGAGGCAAGCATTGGATTGGAGCAGCAAAGAGAAAAGTAGGCCGGTCAAAACAATCCTGGAGTAGGACTGTGGAAGTTTACGTGGACAGATGTAGCTGCAGCCCTTTGCTCCACAATGGATTAAGTCAACTAAGTCAAAAGACACCTCTCTCATATTCTTCCTTATCACCTTTCTACTATCCCCCTCCTTCTCCGTATTGCGGTCAAACGCATAAATTATCGGGGTGATTTGACAAGCATGGTGTTTTGATGTTTAAGGCAGTCTTTATTAATTTTACGTTTTAAGAAGAACATCACCACCCCCCCCCCCCCCCCACACACACACAGACATCCATACGCTCTTCTTAATGAAGACTCTCGAAGCCCTAATAACCCTCCCCCCCCCCCCCCCAACACTCAAAAATGCATACTCTTTTGTGCCGGTCACCTGTTTCCACATTATAGTAAATGGGGATAGTTGGTTCTATTGTACTTAAACACTTTTTGAAGTGCTGATCATAAATACATGGAATGGTTACAAAAGGAAACAGATCTACCTAATTAAGACTGCTTGTATCGCACTTTTCATTTAATTATAAGGCCTATCAAGACATCTCAAGCATCATTAAAACTCCACCTACCACACACGAGTTCTAATATTCCACAGAAGACGAAAACGGCGGTTTTCTTGAAGCAGAAGAACAGCAACAGGGCCGCAACGGTAATCAGCATCAGCAGCGCCGCCACGCCGCAGAAGAAGGTGGTCGCTTTGAAGGGGCCGTTCAAGATGGTGTCAAAGTCCGTGAAACTTCCGGTACACAGGTACTTGGCCGTGATGGTGTCTGGGTAGCAGTAGGCGTACACGCCCATGTGACCGTACCCAGCTGATTCTTCCGTGTCGCCGATCCACTGCGGTTGCACGAAGCAGACGATATTTAGAATGCACCAGATTATAGTCAAAACCGCCCACAAGACCGAGACTGCTCGGTATTCTCGCATGTACCGGAAGTGGTAGATTTTGGCGGTGTCGGGGTTGAACTGAGGGGCCATCATTTTCGTGCCCTGTGGAAACAAAATACAAATTTAGTATTAAAAAAATAGTTGTCCAAATAACTAGCCCGGGGACCGTTATGCCTGAAAGGATCTTTCAGAGCTGGGTGGGCTAATAGACGTTTATGTTTTATGGTCGTGGCTATTCATCTGAATTATAGTCGAGTCTGTAAGCTTTTGGTCTAGTCTATGCATATAGTATCATAGTCGTCCCTTTAACCCTTTTAGTCTGGGCTATTCATTGGCGTTATAGTCTTGTCTGTAAGCTTTAGGTCTAGTATATTCATATATTATCATTATGGTCACTTTAACCCTTTTAGTCTTAGCTATTCATCTATTTAACGTTTATCGTCTTGGCTATTCTTATGGTATCATAGTCATGGCTTTAACCCTTATAGTCTTGGATATTCAAATGTATCATCATAATCCCCTTAATCCTTTTCATCTTGGATATTCATCTGCGCCCTAGTCATCTCTTTAACCCCTTTGGTCTTGCTTATTCATCTGTTTCAGTTGTGACTTAAACCTTTTTGGTCTTGGCTGTTATTATGAACTATAATGGTGCGGGGGGTGCGGACCGCACCGGGTGACACCATTTAGGGGGATGACACCAAGACAAAAAATAGCAAAATATATAGAGAAAAACTTGAGGGGGGTGCAAATCGAAAATTTGAAAGTTTGTTCCCGGGAAGGGTCGCTACGCCTCTGGGGGGTGACACCATTAAGTGCCGCACCGGGTGACACCCGACCTCGCTACGCCACTGCCTTTAACCCTTGTTGTCTTAGCTGTTAACCTGCATTATAATAGTATCTTTAACCGTTTAAGTCCAGACTATTATTTTGTATCCTAGTCGTGACCTTAACCCTTAACCTATTGGCTATTCTGCTGCTCCCAGTTCTTTGAGTTGTTGATCTTATTTATTATATAATACGTGCTATCACGTATTTAAATATACTAACCTTGTCGTTGGTAAATATACGGTCACAGAAATGCGTTCATATTGTACATGAAGGTTAGATCCTTATGTATCTTAGCTTTATTTACTTTTAAAAGGAAGACCTTTTCACAGAAACTCGTGAATCGAAGTAGTTCTAACAGTTTTTAGAGTTCTCTATTTGCTCGTAAAGTCCTGAGGGTCGAATAAGAATCCTTGTCTACACTGTTTTTAGAGGACATTGGTGGGTGGGTCGGGTTAAAGTAAGGGGGATGGGGGGGGTGTCTTAAAATAGAGACACCAGGTGTGGCGAGAGAAATTAACTCATGTTTTTTTAACAGATTGCTGTATTTTTTTTCAGGTGCAAAGCGTGTGTGTGCGTGTGTGTGTGTGGGGGGGGGAGCACGAGTCTAACACAAGCATCTAAAATATCTGAGATTTTTTTTTATTATAAAGGTTGGGTTTAACAAGGACTTTTCAAAACTATTTAATTACATTTATTACCCATAAAAGTGACAAAAGAAGCATTTACACTTATGAGAAAAGTCAAATGTAACAAGATTGTTCCCGAAAACAATTATGAACCCCCAAGACAGCCAATGCGACAAAAGATGGACCACGTCAACACACATGGATTTTGTCAGTGTATGACTCTGCTGGCTTTTAAAAGATATTTCCCCTTACTGGATGGGGGAAAAAGTAAAGTTCACCAGTGGCGTAGCCAGGATCGTCTCATGGGGGGGGTGTTCAAATTTTTTCCCGCATTACAAATGTATATATCAGAGGCGTAGCGTCCCTACCCGGCCCCAGAGGACAAACTTTTGATTTGCACCCCCCCCCCCGCTCAAACTTTATGTATCTACCGAGGGGTCTATGGGGGGGGTTCTGACCCCCCCCTAACCCTTCCCCCCTGCCTACGCCACTGAAGTTCACTATTGAACATAGGGAGAATAACACGCCCTCTATGTTGTGGCAGAATGGAAATATGCCAATGCCTTACGCAATGAAGATGCCACCATATAATGTAGGAAGGATTAAATGCCCTCTGAATTATTGCGTGATGGAGATATGCCAATATTGCAGGAGCTAAGATGACATTTAAAAAATAAGGGAATGGAATCCAGTGCGGGGGGGAAGGGGGGGGCGTGGCTTAAATAAAGGGATACAAATTTATTACGGCATGGACTATAGGGAATAAACTAATAAACCCGCTTACGCAAAATGGAAGGATTGATACCCATTGAGCTTCAAGCAAGGGAAAGATACCAATTATGGAAGGAGAGAAATTAAATGAAGAAATTATTATGCTACAAAATAAAGACCAACTATGATTTGAGGTAAGGGAGACAATGAGCCATGAGCTAAGGGGGGAGAACTCCACTATGGCGTGTAAAGTAAGTGGCAGGTAACAATGGCATGCTAGAAAATAAAGATGCCACAAGGCTACACAAGTGGAAGATGCCCATTAGCAGACCCAAAGGAATGTCAGAAATCTGTTAAGGACAAGATATATGGAGGGGCAGACGCCCACTAGTACATGAAGGAAGGGGAAGTTATGCCCACGGCAATAACAAAAACAAAGACCACCCAAGGCTGTTAATGCAATTAAAATTCTACACGTAAAAATGCCCCCAATTAAACGATATGCACTCGGGACGGTTGCTTGTACCACACCGTACCGCGATGCTGTCTTGTTTAGCCCAAATTTATGACGAGAATAGCATCTTGATTAGGCGTACCTCGTTCTATTGTTACATTACGTTGTAAGTGCGTCCTTATGCCGCACAAGGCATCCACAGGAATGTTGATATGTCGAGAAAAATAAATATTAAACTACGTTTGTATTCCAGCTCTTAAAGAAAGCATTATGAAAGATGTATTTTTTTATATTTAAAACTGTCCGTCTATGAACTCCTCTTAAAAAAAAAAAGATGGAAAGGTTGCTGATAGTTAAGTACTAAGAGAATAAGCTAAATTAGCTGAAGTCTAATACTCGTTCCATGCATTCTTTTCCACCCCCCCCCCACCCCCAATTTCTTAAGGGTGGGGGCTGCTATCTTCCCAGCTTCATACATAATGCAACATTCATATTACAAATACACCTTCGTTTTACCCTGAGAAGTGGGTGAAGTAGAGTTCATCTACTTCTTTTACCATAGCATGGAATGTGGGAGTTAGAACTGTCCGGCTATCTAGGATGACTAATTTTTAAAAGCTGTAACGAAGATATCTTTCAAGCATAACAAAAGGGTATCGCGTTAGGGAGAAGTGAACACACCCAAATGGTAACCTTTAATACAGTGGTTCCCAACCTTTTTCGAGTGGCGACCCCCTTTTATAAAAAATAAGTGACCCGTGACCCCCATTGAATTAAAAAGCCGAAATTAGTATGGAAATTAATAAGCACTAAAATAAGATTTTCTAGTAGACTTTCAATATGAACTACTCTTGATAAATGTTTTAATAGCATGAGCAAAATTGCATACTATTCACTAAACCTTCGTGGTTAAGTTTTTAATTTAAAAAATTTTTTGTTAACGCCAACCTATGTCATTATAATTATCATAATTTTGTTTTTAATCGAAGAATAGTGTTGAAAATATATTCTCGAAAAGTCAATAAATTTTACGTTTGGGTATGAATGGTAAATACCTCACCAAAATTGTATCTGCAGTTTTTCATCTTACTCGGAATCATTCTACAAATCAAAGAATTTATCTTGTAATTCATCGGGAATGCTGGCAACATCAAGGGAAGAAGAGAATGGGTAATGCGTAAATGCTGATTTTTCTTTTTTCAGCGCAGAGAAATAGCGATGCAGTTAGTTTTCAACAGATTCAAGATGCCCAGAAATCGCTTCTTTCAAAATTTTAATTATCTCACAATCAGATTCATCTACCACACCGCAGAGTTTCTCAAATTTACAATATTTCCAAGATTTATTTTCTTTACCGATTTTGCAGCTTTGATAAAAATGCCCTGATATTATCATGGAAAGTTATAATATTCGTTCATTTTCCCTGAAGCTTCAGGTTAAGCTTATCTTGATGTTCGAACACATCTGCTAGGTATGATACTCTCTCCAACCACTCTATGTCGTTTTAAGTATAACAAAAAGTCTTGTTTCCTTTGCACTTCCAAGAACAATTTGATTTCAGATTTCAATTCAAAAACACAATTTACAACATTTCGTCTGACAGCCAGCGTACTGTAGTGTAGAAAAGCAGAACCTCGTGATCTTTATTCATGTCTTTGCTTAGTTCTTTGAAGGCTCCAGATTTTATATAATTTACGACTTATACTAAGTTATACTAGCAATGCACTCTTGATGTCGATTGGTTAGGGCAGTGGTTAGGGAGCTAAATCTTTTCTGTTTTCTGACAGCCCGATTTTGAGCTAAACATGGCGCACCATCCGTACAAACCCCCACAGCCGTTCTAACCCATTTTAATCATCCAGTTTCAAAAAAGGTATTTATTTTCTCCATGCTATCTTCATAAAAGAGAAACTCTTCTTTGCTATCATCCGCATGAATATAGACACAGACCAGCAACTGCGAACACGAACTCACGTCTGTTGATTTATCAACTTGAAAAGCAAACAATGGTGAAAGCTTAATTTCAATAAAAATGTGTTATTTAACATTGACGTACATGCAGCGTTTGATGAGATTTTCTCCTATTGTTTGTTTTTTTTTTGCTTGGCATTTTCTATCGTGACTTCATTTGATGCTTGAACTAATGCTGGTGAAAACTTCCTGTTCGATCAAGTCTCTGGCGTTTGCAACTAGCTTCTTACCGACGAAAGAACTCCATATATTTTTTGGTGTGTTCCGAATGACTCGTCTCAAATGACGTTTTAGTTTTGAAGATTTCATAGATTCATGACTGAGAACAACTTTGTACAGTGCGCTTTGTTTCTTCTCTATTACATTTCCAGTGATGTTAATGAAGCCGAATTTTAAAAATTCTTCTAAATATTTTTGTTTTGTTTCAAATTACTAAGGTTTAGTATACCAGTTGGCGACCCCCCAGAAAGACCTTCGCGACCCCCAGGGGGGTCGCGACCCCCAGGTTGGGAACCCGTGCTTTAATACGTGTATGAATAATGTGTTAACACGGCAGCTAACGTTGAATGCGTAGTGAACAGTGACGTGACGGAGTTGAACGGAATCCCACGAAGTATTTGTATGCATGGTTGATTGACTCTTCAGCGGATTGGTGGCGGGTTCGAATCACTGTGAGAAAAATATATTCAACAAGATGGACTGTACACACATTTATTGTGTATTTTCTAAAACGTGTAAAACAATTATATGAAATCTAGATGATTTTCATGGTAGACTTATGGAAAAATCTCCCTTTAAAGATATGAATGAGGCTACCGTTTCCAATATAGAGTTTCAAATTTCTCTTTATTGTTCATTCTCTATCAATATATATATATATATATATATATATATATATATATATATATATATATATATATATATATATATATATATATATATATATATATATATATATATATATATATATATATATATATATATATATAATGTAAAATGATAATATATCGTATTAAATTAATAAAGCGTTGCCAAAAGGGCAATCTTTGTGTATATATATATAATGTAAAATGATAATATATCGTATTAAATTAATAAAGCGTTGCCAAAAGGGCAATCTTTGTGTAATACACGTCTACCTAAATATTTAATGGCACATAACTTCTACAAGTAGGTCAATTGTTTATCACCAATCTGACGAAACTTTATTTTGCTAGTTTAAAAATATAGGCCTACATACAGATGTACTATCTACTATCAAAATGCAGTTATATTTTTTTAATATAATAAAACAAGCGTTAGTCCTAAGTGGGGGTTTTCACAATTTAAAGAACGATAACTCAACTATATTCACTAATCAATACAAAGATGGGTGTAGCCGCGCTGAAATACCTGGGTGTGTTCAGTCCCTTTTTGTTTGTATTTTACTGTTTTGTACTTTATAACATACACTACGGAATTATTTGTATTATTGACTATACTTATTTACTTTGTTAGATATTTAAAAATTGAACCCAGTAAACATTTGTGTTTTGTTTCTTAATGTTTTGTTTCGATATCGAAATGGTCCAATTATTTCAATTCATAGTTTGCTGCTAATCGTGGAATAGTTTTAACCAACTTTGCGTGAATCCCTTAAACTCAGAAATTATACTTGGGAGAATAAACCTGTTTACGTAATTATAGACTTAAAGATTATGTGTATAATAGTCAGGCGTGAGTAGACACACCGCTTAAGATTAATTATAATGACTAATTTGCAGTTAAAATGACCATAGAAACTACTGCTAGAAGTAAGCACTTACTTGAATTATTTGAGTTACTCCACAAGGCACTGCTTCACACAAGACCCCACAACACTAGCCTCAGACTGAGTAACGATTAATTAAGTCAATTTGACAGAAGAATTATGATTATATTATCCCCGTGTTGATATATTTTTTTCTTGGGTGAGGCTAGGGTCCGGTAAAAAAAGACTGTCACAAACCATGCGCACTACACATTTCCTTCACCCACTGGGTAACAAATATAGATTTTCAACACCATTCATACAATGTAATACACACGAAACCAGTCCGTCCAGTTTTGAGCTGCGCGCATACCGGTTGTCCTACCTGAATCGCTGTCCCGCAGTTCTGTGCTGTATAAATACCCTTATGTTGCTTTTTTTTTTTTTATATAGGCCTAACTGTTTAAAATATTTTAATCGCCGTCTGTTTGATATGGTATAAAATTTGACCGGGAGTTAATATTTTTGTTTATTGTCTCCTGATCATCGCGTATTAACACGGATAGCTTTGCATGTCGCTTATTTGTTGTAAATAAAACAAACCAGACAGTATGCTTTATTCTTGAATAAAAATATCAGAGTATTTTTATCGAATTATAAGGGATGTTAAAAAAAACTACTTTTTAAAACGTGTGTGTTACCTCCCCCACACGTGTATACACACATTACTCCTTCTCATGGATTACTTCACGTTAGCTACTTTACATCGACACAAAGGCCTACTCAAAGGCGTAGCGACGGAGATAGTACATATGACCCCGGGTACCGATCCTTTGGGCGCCAAAATAAAGCTCATTTTAGCTGCTATTTTGAATTAGAAATAAAAATGGGGGGGGGGGCACCAAATTGAAAGTTTGTCCCCGGGCGCCGGGAGGGGTCGCTACGCCTCTGCTTCCTATTAAATGGATAAAGACTTTTTGTTACCTAGGCCTCACATGCAATGTTTTTAACACACTAAAAAATATTTTTTTTAAATTAACAAACTTTGCCACATTAAAGACAACGCTTATTCTTAGACACCGTCGCCCACACAAATAGTGTGGCATCATTATTAAAAAAAAAATATACTAGACTATAGCTTACAACTTTAACTAGACTTCTGTAAGCAAGTTTGTCACATTCTTGCAAATGTTGAAAAGTTATGTAATAAGCTGAATTTTAGCAGTTATTTTGCGTTTTAGGAAGTTGTTTTTGTAAATTGTATTAGAAATTTATTAATATAATCAATGCTGACCGAAATCAGTATCTATTTTGTTTTTAATGAAATTGATGTTAAAAAAAATAAACTGCAATTTTGAGAGGGAGAGTTGTAGACTGAGATGTGACGTCATTTTAGTGGATGACGTCACACCTATTGTGACAATTTGTGCCGGTGGGGAGGGGGAAGGTAAAAAAAATTGTCCAAAAAAAAGTCATGTCATTTATGGATGAAATCCCCCCCCCCCCCTCCCCCCAACTTGCAATCCCCGTGCTTTTTTTTTTCAAATAACGTAAATAAATAATAAGCTAAAATTAAAATACTTTTTGTTTTCAGTTATTATTATTGTTAGTCGCTGGTATAAGATCTAGACTCTAGATCTAAATAAGGAATAGAAGTATTAGAAACTACCGAGAAGATAACAGGGGTAAAATTGCGATACATTTCTATAAATTATTTTATTCAGTAGAACCGTAGGCTAAAATAGTAGGTTAGGCCTACTTCGTCTGCTTCAAACCGCGGGAATGATAAGAGTGAATGCCCCTGATAATAATTTTACACACCATTTCAATTTCGGTAAGCCGTGTTGTTGTGAATCTAATATAGAATTTAGATATCTAGATCTAGATTTAGATCTAGATTCTAGTCTGATTTAGATCTACTAGATCTAGATCTAGAATCTAGACGTCTAGATCTAGAATTTAGACTTTAGGCCTAGACTCTAGATCTAATTAATTCAATCTGTAGAGTCAGAGATAGAGTATCTCAGTATAGTAAAGTAGAGGGACCGGCCTAGATCTAGAATTCTAGATCTAAAAATCTAAAACTAAAATATTAAAATATAATATAGTAAAAATAAATATAGGGCCTAATCTAATCTAAATCTAGATTTCTAGTCTAGATTCTAGATCAGAGATCTATGATGAGTCTAGAAAAAAAATAGATAGAGAATAGATCCAGATCTTGTCAGATTTAGGTAAAACTCCATTTTAGCGTAATGGAGACAAGCGAGTTGACGAGATTCCTTCCATAATATTGTTGACATGGAATAAAAAACGTGCTTTTTAGATTTAGACCGTAAAAAAAAATAAAAAATAAAAACTTAAGCCTAAAATTAATTTAGAAATTTTATATTTTTAGAATAAATGCTATAAAAGTTGCAAATCCAGAGAACTTGAAAATAATTTGTTGAGTTTAAGGCTACATTTCTATTTATTTTCATCAAGCCTAAGTTAAAACCGGATGTTTCACTTTCGTAAGACAAACATTGATTGGCTGTACAGTAACTTAGTGATCGATAACTATTTGTTTACAAAACTTTGCAGATCAAGTTTTTAAATAACAATGCAAATTAAAAACCCCATTACCTAGTTTTCTATTTTTAGCTTACAATGTGTACAATAAAATCAATGTCGGCCTATCCAATAGCAGGATGCCATTGTTTATGTCGCCATTACACGTGAAAACCAAATTGTTTTGGCTTGTTTTTAAATTTTCAATTAGTTACCGAAAATTTTTAAAACATCAAATAGACCCAATCTTTAGTAAAGTCCGAAATAAACCAGACAGACAGGATTTTATAACCATATTAATTGTAACTACGCCGTGCCTGATTTTAAAACTAATTTATACACCTCTCAAATACCTTTGAGAGTTTTCTCGCTCGTGTCCATTTATTCTCCGTTGCTTGTTTACCTCCAGTTGAGCGTATTTTATTATAATAACCATTACACACCAAAACATTAGAAAAACACGATTTATTTTTTGTATTGTATTTCTGTTTTCACAAATGAATAAAATGAATGTTTAAAAAACACGACTTATTTATTTGTATTGTATTTTTGTTTTAACAAATGAATAAAAAACAACAAAGAGACTGACTGAACTGCTTTGTTTGTTGGTTACAAAAATAGAGATGCACACTTTGTACAATTAAGTGTTCCAATTTCAACTAAACTGAATAAAAGTATTAAAAGGCACAATGATGCTGCCGAAAGTGGGCCGAGGGGGGGGGGGTGGAATTTGGTGAGGGATGGCTTGGAGTGTTAGAGAAAGTGTGACAACTCACGTTGTCATTTTAAAAAAAATAATGTTAGAGGTCGTCCATAAATGACGTCACACTCGTAGGGGGAGGGGGGGGGGGGTAATTTTGTGACAGTGTGTGATGAGGGGGGGGGGGTTCAGATGGTGCTACGTCATTTGGGGGGGGGGTCTTGCTTTTTGTGACGACACGCTTTTTTACGATTTTTACCTCCCCCCTCCCCTCTGTTACACGTCGTCACAAAAAGTCAGACCCCCCCCCCCCTAAAATGACGTCACACCTCAGCCTACAACCCTCCCCCCTCAAAATTTCTGTTGAATTTTTCTTAAAACATTGATAATTTTTCCAAAATCTTGTCAGAACTCTGTCAACATAGAGTATTTTGATCAATTCATATTACAATTTATTAAAACCGTTTTCTAAAACGCGAAATAGCGGCTAAAACTTGTTTTTCTAACATTGCTTTTTTATAATGCAAAAAAGGGACGTCACACCATCTGAAACCCCACCCCCTCCCCCTCATCACACACCGTCACAAAATTGCTGACCCCCCTCTCCCTTACGAGTGTGACGTCATTTATGGACGACCCCACATCAATTTTTTTTTTAAAGTCAGAAATTTACTCATACAAAAAAGGGAAGGATGGTAGATTTACTATGAATTAAAATATCATACAACTCTATAGTAAAAAATTTTTTTCAGTTTTAGCAAAACTGTCAAATTAAAAAACACAGAGTTTGTACATTTATTGCATAAATACAAAAATATAAAACAGAATGATTAACAGTGTATCAGTTTCACCATGAGACAAATGCCTTTTTTTTAAAAAATGCAATACAAATAAACAAGTCGTGTTTTTTTAAATATTCATTTTTATTCATTTGCTAAAACAAAAATACAATACAAAAAATAAATCGTGTTTTCCTAATGTTTTGGTGTGTTTCGGTTGTTATAATAAAATACGCTCAACTGGAGGTAAACAAGCAACGGAGAATAAAATACGCTGAAATGGAGTTTTACCCAGATTTAGACTTTAGACTAAATTCATTTAAATTTAAAATCTGGCTGAGAGTGAGAGTGTGTGCAAGCACTTACTACTAGATCTAGATCTACTACTAGATTTAGATCTAGACTAGATCTAGATCTAGAAAGATTTAGGTTCTACACACTGACTACACACACAACTCTGCCCTACTCTACACTCTAGCCTAGAGTAGATTCTAGTAGCTAGGTTTCTATGTCTCAACTCTAATAACTTAATAACACTATTAACACACACTATTTACTGGATTCCAGATCTAGAAATCCAGATGGGACAATAATAATAATCAATATTTATTCGGAATCTACCCTTTGTAGTACTTTCCATCCCATGCAGAACGAACCCATGGCCTCAAAATATAAACTATAAACTCAAAACAATAAAATATAAACAATCTCATTGAAACAGGTCAGGCTCATACCACAAATGCATAGTGTTGTCTGTCATGCCTCAATAAAACTAATAAATTTAGAACGATTCTAGTCGGAAAAAGATACGCATGTGCAATGGAGAGAAACTACGACTTTCCTTCATCATGATGTTTTTGATGGTACTGCGCATGCATGTGTTTACAAACAAACCATAGAACTCTAACCCTAACCATAGCTCAGCTATTAAGGTCACTGCTCATGCGCAGAACTATCTTTTGCTGACCAAGTGGAGATGCTGAGGCAAAAAATCTTTTTCCGAGTAGTCACTTCGTAAATTTTACTGACCTCATTAGCAATTTGTTCATCGTATAAGTATAACTAGATTCTAGATATCTGCTATCAATACAAAATAGATCTAAATTATTCTAGTTTAGAAACTAGATTCTAGGCTGATATCTATTATCCCACAAAAAACAAACATAATTTACAACTTGTTCCAACTCATTACTCATATTACTAATTGTTTTTGTTAGAAATGAAGAAGATAATCACAATCTTTGTAGCAATTTCATAATATTATTAGCTTACTTTAAGAAAAGTATATTAATTTAAAGTCGCAGTGATATTTATTTAAAGCAGTATTGAACTTGACATCTGTGTTTTAATTTTAAACATTTTCTGCAGTTTAATTCATGCACAGAAGAAAAATTTTATGATGGAAGTGGAATTGCCCTTAGAAAAATCAACAGAAGATGTAGACTGTTTGACTGACAATAACATATGTTGTCGGCAACAACAAATAAAAATGCTCTTATCCTTGTTCGGCCAGGTAGCCTACTAATACTATTGTTTGTTTTATTTATCATTAAAAGATATTCTGAAATAAGAAATAGGTATACAATAAAATTGTTTAGGTAATTTATAACATTCACCTTATCAACTCGATATGTTATTGGTCACCATTGTAATTATTCCGGTTTGCAATTAAAATCTTTTGATGCTTTCTGTGGTTTAACTCTTGTTTTTCACTTTTAGAGAAGTCACATGACTCCTGGTGCACTTTTTGTGTATGGGCACACAGGCACAGGCAAATCTTTAGTTATACAGTCACTACTCTCATGCAACAAGGTTTGTAATGTCAGCTATTTTCAGGACCATTTTAGTTATTAGAATTAGTTGTATGTCATTTAATAAGGTAGATAGGTATATCACAGTGCACAAGTTATACTGGGCTTTACTCATTCAGACAGGTTCACATCAGAAGCATTTTTTTAAATCGCTTACAGTAGTACCACTATCTTGATAGTCCGTGAAAATATACTTCATCGTCCTGAAAGTAAAATAATTTCTGTGGTATTCATCATAAATGCTTATTCTTATTTTGAAGGTTGCTTAAAACCAAAGAAAGAGATTAATTAAGTCTTTCATATTGTATTTTGAGGGTTTTTTCTGTTAAGGTTAGCATAGCAATATTTTTTTATAAATAGCTAGGCTGTACCCTGCCAATAAAATAAAAACAATGTGAAAGTTTCATAATGCACTTGATTGAAAAGAACCATTATAATTAAAAAATTGTCATCTGTAATATGACATTTTATCATTTCCCCTGCACCCCTTCCTCCCAAGGCCATATATAAACACGCCAACAATTTAGTTTTTGAAGAAGTAATTTTTTTTTTCCTTTTAGCTGCCACATATTTTGGTCAACTGTGTTGAATGCTCAAGTGCTAGATTTCTGTTTGAACATATTCTGAACAATATACCCACACCACATGAGACAAGATCCCCTACAGAAACCAATTCAAATGATGATGAGGATGATGATTACTTACATTGTGATGATATGACTGATTTTATTCGCCAGCTAGTCAAAACTGTGTCTGATAGATCTCTCAGAGATCAAACTCTGTATATCGTAAGCATTTTGGATAATTCAGTTTGATAAATAACGTAACAATTATTTTTAGTGGCTGTATTTAAATGTTGCTTATAATTTATATAGTAGTCAGTTGCAAAATATTACTATGGTAGCTGTTTCAACCATAAACATTATTCTTCTTTCATTCTTTGGTGTAATTTTAGGTGTTGGATAAAGCAGAAAGATTTAGAGACGGGAATGTTAATCTTCTTCCAGCTGTCCTTCGTTTGCAAGAACTGGTAAAAAAATTTTTGTTCTGATTTCAAAATTGGTTGTAAAATATTTATACTGCATATTATACTACATATTTTTTGTTTACATTTGACCTGGTTTTTAATCTGTTCTAGTCAGGGCTTAATGTCTGTGTCATATTGATATCTGAAGTTGTGTGGGAAAAATTTAGGACTGGAACAGGATTTTATGAGCCTTATTGTATCCATTTTCCAGACTACAATAAACGTAAGTGTTTCTAATATAATGCCTTTTGAGATTCAAGTCTGAAGATTTTAAATAAAATGTGTTCTAAAAATAAATTATCTAAAAAAGTTGTTGGAAATGATTCTGCATTCTAGGCATTGCCCTTGTATTTATAATATAAAGTGATAATTTTTGTGTATAGCTATTTACAAACAAAAGAGTAGTTTTGTCATGATAACATGATAAACAGCAGATTTAATCTACTGCTGCCAACTTACATTGTTCAGTGTTCGAATCTGGTGCAATGGATAGGTAAGGCTGTAGACAGTAATATCTGAATGGTAGGTCTATTTGTTGCAGAAATACAACACATCCAATTAGTCACTGAAATTGGACTGATCGGATATTATAATAGAGTATTTTTGCTTTAAATATTATACAAAATAGTATTTTAACAAATAATGGATCAAAGGATAGTGAACATTTGTGTGTAGAAAAGTTAAAGCTGTTAGTGTAGTGCCTAATTATTGAACTTTAATTTATGATCTTTCTACTTATTGATTGCAGAAGAACTTATGGAAATTATGTGTCTCGATACACCATCTACCTGTGAAAAAGATCTTTATGCCATGTATGTGAATATTGTTTTGTCAGTTTTCCATATGGTTTGTCGAGATTTACGGGAACTAAGACATATTGTAAGTAATGCATACAATTTTTAGTCTTTTTATTTTATTCACTTTTATGGGTAATAAATTTAATTAATTTGTTTTGAATATTTTATACTTTTTGTCTTCTTTTTGTTAGATCTATTTTACTTTAAAAAAAATGTTTAAAAAGACTAGCCCTGAATGTTTTTAAAATTGATTTTTCTTATTTTTGTAGGCTCGTCTTAATTACCCTTACTTTATAGAACCTGTGGAAAGAGGAGAAATACAAGTGGCCAATGTTAAAAAATTGTGGAGAAATATTGAGCCACACCTTAAGAAAGCACTGAAAGGTGTTTACTTAAGAGAGGTATCAAGGTAAGGGATCTACAATGTTTTTGTCCCTTCTTCAATAACACAGTTATCAATGTGATTTTAATTTAATTAATAATTAAGTTGAATTATATATTTTTGTGCTATATTTTTTAATCATAATTAGATGTTTATTTTATAGTCCTATTATATTCTATATTGTTTTAGTCGACAGTGGGAACAGATGCAGCAAGCAGAACTGGAAGACCCTGATTCTGATCTTGCTAAAGGTAATAAAAAAAAAATTAAATTTTCTTTTTTCAAGCTTAGAAAAAATGGTAAATCCACATTATTTTAACCCGTATTCTATCAATGTTAAAATCAGTTTAATTTAACTTTGTTTTTGTAATACTTACAAGTTACTGTCACTTCATTATGAGAATTTCAGTTGCTAATTCAGACTAATTATTACATTCATACAGCAGGTCATCTATACATGCATGTGCATTTGATTAAAAAACAGTTGTTGTGAAATCATCATAATAATTTTAATAGGTATAAAATACAAATTATTTCAAACACATTCATTGTGGTGTGAATTTCAAGGAGTTTATAATTCATTTGCATCATATTCTTAGCAACCCCATCCAGAACTCATGTGGAACTCCCTTACTATTCCAAGTTTTTGCTTATTGCTGCATACCTAGCTTCATACAATCCCATGAAATATGACAGAAGATTTTTTGCTAAGGTATGTTTTATTTTCACTGCGCTATGTTTAGGTGCAATTAGTTATGGCCCAAAGCTTTCATACTATCAACAAATTACTTTCTGCTTATTTTTTTTTTTAAATTAATTTTATTGAAATTTTTTACAATCCACATAAGACATTTTGCTATTGACAATTATCATTGTATTTTTTTTCTTTCAGAATTCTGGCAAAACATCCAGACGTTCAAAACTTATTAAAAAGAATGAAAGAGTAAGCATGTTTAATTTACTTACATCATCACAAAAAACTAGGCATTGCTTCAGCCCTTTTCACTCCTCTTATCCTCTTGAAATACCCATAATTAAGTTCTTTCAAACATTTTCATCATTTTTTTGTTCAACCTTTTAGTTTTTTTTAAAGAAAAATAGTTTCATGCACATCACCTTCTCTTATCATACAGCAAATTGTAATAATAGCCAAGGAAACCTAATCCAATTGTCACTATAGCAAAACTATTTTACACCAGTCAATGTTAGATTTTAAATATTGATGTAGGTACTTTTCTTTGATGATTGTAAAATTCACAGATAACTGTTTTAACTAATCAAGTTATTAGTACGCAATCAATTACACAAACCAAAGTTTATTGCAATTATTGTAACTTGCAACTGCCTTACAATGTAGATATTTTCTTTTTCTCACAGGCAAGTAACCATTTACTTGGACCAAAAATGTTTCCTATTGATCGTTTAATGGCTATATTCTACTCTATTGTTGAAGGAAATGTCATTCCATCAGCTCATATTTATGTACAGGTATTATTTTTTTATTTGAATTTCCAATTTGACTTTATATACAAAAGACTTAATTCTTTTAGTCAAGACATGTGTCGGTGTGGGTGAGCAGTTATGGGTTTGGAAACCAACGTTTTTTTCTGTAGTGCATGTAAAATAAATTCAATTAGCATTGGGGTTAGTATAAGTATAAGGATATGGTAATAATGATCTTCATCTGAGTGAAGATTAGGAAATCTAAGTTTTATCAGTAAAAAATAAACATCTTTTGTCCTATACATGATATTTAGGCTTCTTGTTTTAGCCTCCAACAATTTTGTCTTATGAGCACAAAACATTGTGCTTATTTCTTCTAAGCAAGGTAGTAGGCACAGTGTTTATGTCTTTAATATTTAATTGCTTTTTCATAATAACTGCCTATATGAGAAAAAAAAGCCTCTGCGCCTTTTGTTTTTACCATTATAACATATTTATTATTATTATTGTCCCAATGCCTAATGGAAGTTAAGACTTTCAAGATAGAAATTGAGTGCTCTACTTATTTATTATTACTTAAATCTGAGCATTTTTATCTTCCAATAAATACAGATCAGCTCTTTAGTAAGTCTTCATCTTCTTAGCCAGATTGGAGGAGAAGACAAAATAGCAGCTCCTAAATACAAATGTATGGTGAATTTAGACTTCATAAGGTCTATCGCCAGGTGAGACAAATTTATGTTGACTATTTTTACAAGCTTTTATTTAGTTTACAATGTTTGTAGGTTTGTAGCAAATTTTTACCCACTTCTAATGATGCATTCAAGATACATTCATTTCAAATGACAACGCAAGAAAATCTAATTTTTAAATCTCATTAGGATTGAGATAAGTCATTAAAATTTGATCAAAAGATTCCTTAATTCAATAATTAAAGGGGAGATAACATGATTAAATACTAGCAATGGTTTGATTAGCTATCAAGCGGCAGTGAGCAGTTTTTTTTCACAGATGGTTGGTTTTTTTTCCTGAGAATTGACCTCTGACATTTAAGGGCAGATAATTGTATTTTTTAGAAATTGCAAACTACCAATCAGGTTTTAGAGCAAATATTTTTAATCTTAAATGGTGTAGACTTCTTTTAAAACTGATTACTAAAAGGTGGATAATAATGCGTTAAAATAACCTTTTAAAATTATAAGCTATTAAATGCACTGAAAATAAGAAATTAAAACTAAATTTGCTTTCTTTCATAAAAGCACTGGTTTCTCGTGAAATCACTTTCACATTTTGGCGACCAATGCTTTTAAATTAAAGAAAGCAAATTTTTTTTTTTTAATTTTCATTGCATTTTATAGCTTGATTATTCTGCTGTAATCCAGATTGTGATTTTACTGGATTATTGATTGTAAATGACTTCATACAGTTAGAGAGGAGGGTGATTCTACTCTTCTGACTTTATGCTATCTGGGATGGGGTAGATTTATGATTTAATATATATATATATAGAATTCTTTAAAAGAGTATCATTTTCTTAGTTTGAGGTGGGCTTAATTTTGCAACTTCACTACTAAAATAGCGTGACATCATTTTTGGCCTGAAATAATGTTTGCAATTATTTTTTGTCTTTCTTAGGACTGTTCAGTTTGATGTTATGAGGTACCTATACGACTTCTTGTAAAGATAGAAGGTGCATTTTTTGAAGGAAAATAAATGTAACTTAAAATAATTCATGTTTGTTATATGGTTGTTTCAAAAAGTAGCTTTTATTGTTATTAAAGCAATTGATATTGTTATTAGTTTCTAATTGATAAAATTGCAATATATTTTACATAATATAAAGGATCATTTAGTGCCATGTTTTATTAAAACTAGTGTATTAATCAGGATCTTTGTTAATTTTCTTATAAATAAGTTTTCTGTAAGAAAAGAAACACTTCCTAAGTATACAAACTTTCTAAGTACTAAGGCTTGTTATTTACCATAAATTATTCATGGTTAGTTGCTAAATGTGGACAGTGGTTGTAAATTATTTTGCAATTTCCTGTTTATTTAATTATATTTTACCTAATTTTACATTCGTTAGCTTAAATTAACAAAAACAAAAATAAGTTACATTCATTTTTTTTTAATTTTGTCAGTCTCATTGTTATAAATAAATTACGTTTTGAGTTAACTTTAAATTTGTTTTTGTTTTCTATTGTGTTTAATTAATGTTATGCTTTTTTATGTCATTCAACACTAAATGTTAAAGCCTTAATTGAGATGTTATATAGAATGGGCTAAAAAAAAATTAAAGCAAAATCAATTAATATTTGATTAGCTTAAAAATATTGAAGATATCAGTTATTTGGTAATTGAATTGCGATAATTTTTTTTGTTTGAATTTATCGTTTTAAATTAAAAAAGAACATTAAAAGAAAATATTATGTGAATGAACATTAGTAATAATCCTTTTTTGCTTGTTTGAAAATGTTAAATTGGAACAATGTTCCAACTTATTAATCTAATCAGCTAAATTTGTTTTTCTAAAGTTTTATACTATTGAAATACTTATTTTTGATAGAAATTTTGTTAAAATCTCATAAAAGATTATTCTATTTATGATATTAAGTATTCTTTATTAATTCCCTTGAAAACAGAATCATCTGTTTGATATTTTTTTTATACCCCTGCCAAGCTAGTTAAGCACCTCCCATCTCCCTCTCATAGGATCTCTAAGACACACATGTCTTAACCCTCTTTTTCTCTTGTGAGCTTTACTCCATGCCTTCCTGAGGTGTCTCATCCACCCTAGTTTCATTTCCTGTATTTTCTTTTGGACTAATTATACTCTACATATCACCCAGTGGACTCAAATGATTATAGAAACTTAAATTAAATGTATAATACTAGGAAGCATTTTAGTTTAATTATTTCAGATTTACAAATATTTCATTCCTGTCTTGGTTTAGAATTTGAACCTGTTTTAATGGAAATAAATTGTAAGGGTAAAAAAATGACTGCTTCTTCAAAATTGAATTTGGACAAATTCCTAACTTAAAGCTATTCAGTTTTTGTAAATTGTGTATTGCACAACAAATGACATCTAATTGGAAATCAAGTATGCCTGATTGAAAAGTTTGGGACTGATGGTCCTGAATATTTGACAACGATGGCATACACACTCTGTATAGTGTTCACACATATCTAAGAAGAAAACCTTATGAGTCACAACTCTTATCTGGTTTATTTAACAATAGATAAAATACATTTTATCTGTTTATGAAACACTGAGACTCACAGCTGTTCTTCTACACAGTTAAAGGCATTAACTGAGTTATTCCCCTTCGCCATCCCTAACTCGGTTCTAGTGTTAAGCTGTTTATCAGAATATTTATCATTTTAATGTAAACATTTTTTGTTGTGATAGTGGTTAAGAAAGCTATTTTGGAGAACAAGTTATTAATCATGTGGAGTTTAAATGGCATTGCATTGGTTGTTTTATTTTATATTCCAAACACATTTTTGAACACGCTTTTTTTTTTACCAGATTCCAATTGCAAACCTAAATTTTTATAATTAACTTTTAAAAAATTCATTTATTGCTTATAAAATGCCCCAAACAATAATAGTTGTAATTTATAAGAATTAAACAAGTTTTATTCAATATTAACGTTATAATCAGCGGAAGTTGGGTATTAAGTTCAAGACAAATAAAATAAGTTGTTGTTTTCTCTGTTTTCACTTTTAAATAATGTAAATATTGTTTCTAATGTTTACAAATAGCACTTTACATCCCCTTGATAAATGATGCTGTATCTCTATATCTGTTTATAATAACTTTCCATTTTTATGCTATCTTCAAAATAGCATGCTTCCATGTAATAAAATGTTCCATTTTATGACAAGAACAATATTTTGGAAATTCTATTTTTATATTTACTTCATTTAATAGGAGTTATATTTATATTAGCTAGACTAAACAATTGTTTTTTTAAAAAGTTGTTACCTTAAATTCTTTTTATTTAAAGTTAAAAAAAAGTTAAATCTTTAAACAAATATTTTTATCGTTAAACTTCTATATAGAGAAACCATAGAGAAACCTGGGTGAAATTCTGTTTAACCAATTTCCTTTAAACTGGGTGAAGTTTTGTGTTTCTATGAGCAGATAATGACTTGTTGATGGTGTTATTTCTTAGGGGGGGTAAAAGGAGTGAGTAGCCAGGGGAGATCAGCCTTGTGATAACTGAAAGACCAACCTGAGGTTTATCTCCTCCTGCTAATGGTGAGATAGTTTTATCTTTTTGTGAAAAAAAAAAACAAGAATGGCATGAGGTTTGCTTTTCAACTTAATACCTCCATTCACACCATCCTAAAACGCAATTTCCCTGGGAGCAGACTCTGGCTTAGACTTGATTATGAAGTGTGAAACAGGATGTAGAAATATCTTTTTTTTCTCTCTCCTACATTAGAATGAACTGTGTATATTTTAAGAGACTTTTTATTCTTGAATAGTGTTGCAAGTGTGATTTTTCCAACATGTTGTTATATAATGGTGAGTTAAGTAAACTAATTATTTTCAAAATTTGACTAAATATGCTGTTTCATATATTCCTTGCAACTGCATATATATATATATATATTTATATATTATATATATATATATATATATATATATATATATATATATATATATATATATATATATATATATATATATATATATATATATATATATATATATATATATATATATGTGTGTGTGTGTGTATACATTTATATAACTATCTCACATATATTTTTCAGCTGCTTTATCACATCATTCCACCTATGTGCTCCTGCTGTTACTGCTATGCTGTCCTGTACACACAAGCAGCAGCACAGTGCCCCATCTGTCCCCTTTCTTCTTCCTCTGCAACTACCATGGGACCACACAGAACTATGGACTGAAGAATGGCGATGTTGTGGTCAGTGTGCAGATTGAAGGCAACCCACAGGCATATGTCCCAGGAAAATTTTATCAAAGTAAATTTTCTTTTTTTTTTAAATACACTATTCATTTCTTTTTATATGTTTAAAATTTTTGTGCTCAAGAAAAGAGAGAAAGAAAAGAGAGTTGTTGCTCTAACAATAGATTTAACCTGACATTTCTACCTACCTTGATGAACAACGCCAGTTTTCTCTTAGGCTTTGTTCTGCAAATTAATATTTCTCTTCCAAACTCAGTTGTATTTGTCACTTTCTTGTTGGATACAACTTTTAATGTTGACTTATCTTCTAGTCTATTACTAATAAATAAGTTTTTGTCACAGATGCTGATTTTTTATGCTTTGTAATGCAGAATACTTATTTTGGGGGCAACACACTGGGTACTCACATATGTGTTTTAAATTAATTTTTTGGTTTTAGGTTTCAAGTTCATAGAATTTCCAACCTATTTCTTATCTAGCTTTATGTATTCATGTGTTTTCTCCTAGCCTTAAGTGATTTAATGTGGGGGTTATGGTGATAAGGGTATGGAGTGGTCTAGCGGTAGAGAGCTGGACTACTAACCCGTAAGTCTCGAGATCGAATCCGGGTTCAAGTCAGTAGACCGTCCCTGAGTCCACCCAACTCTGATGAGTACCTAACTCACGTTAGGGAAAGTAAAGGCGGCTGGGCATAGTGCTGACCACACTATCTCTTCATATGCCGAGGTCACAGAAACAAGTGAACTCTACTTCACTTGCCTCATAGACCGTCAGGTTTGAAAAGGAAACAATGGTGATAAATATGTACACTAATTTGGATCCAACAATAAAATGTACTTTATTCCAACATTTTCTTTATAATGTTGTATGATTCCTACTAGAATCATTGCTTTAGCCCTTGATCAAAGCCAAGTATAACATCTCAAGATTAATTCACAGCCTCAAGCAAGTTATCTTTGAAGACTAATGCTGTCTGATCACCAACCAAAGATACCCAGACATTTATGTACAACAAATTAACCTTTATGTACATATCAGTTCATATTTTAAATAAAAAAATTTTATGTACCCAACAGTAAACATCCTGTCCAGTGAAACATTTGACAGCTTCATGATGACAGGGCTGTACACCACAACAGCAGATATCAAGACAGTGACAGGCAGCAGGCCCCACAAGGCACTGAGTCAGGGGGGACAGAACCTGATGTGTTCCATTGTCCACTCACAAGTCAGTCCTCAGCCTATGAGGTCAATCACTTTTGTGTGGCTTGCACCGCCTACTGGAACTGGTTGCATCAATTTCCTGTAAGTTACATAACCATTTCATCAATTTTAAATTATTTTACTTTTATTCCTATTTTACTATTTTTATTTTTACCAACTGAAGTGTGCCGGTCACAATCTAATATTTCACTTATTGCTTTATTAATATTATTAATATTTAATTCAAAGTTATCTTAAGTTGTATAATAAAACTCCTCTTAACATTGTACTAAATTTTATTTATTCTTATCGTATCAAATTTAAGTTATAACTTGACATTTAAGCAACATGTTGCAAATGATTTAAGATTTGTTAAAAACTATATTTGTTTATTTAGTGTTTACAGTAATTTGTTATGGTACTCTATTTATTAATACTAGCTGTAACTAATTTGTTTTGTCAGTGCTACTGCTACTCATGGCCAACAACTCTTGTTTAAAGACACCACAGTTATGCAGCTTTGTGAAGAAGGAGGTAAAATCTTTCTGTCAATACTTATATACATTTTGTCACTACTGATATTTTCCACTGTTGTAAAATCATTTCATACATTGCTTTTAACCTATCTGTGAAGATAATATTATCCCTGTTTATATCTTGTTGTTGCAGCTTCTTCCATAGAGGCTGTTAAGCCTGCACTTACTGAGGTTAATTCCGATTCATTTCTTCTGAGGGATGATTTTGAATCTGATGATGATTTTGATCATAATATTTGGTAACATATTTATAGGGATATACTAAGCAGTTAACAAACTATATATAAAATTCAGATTAATCAACTATTTAAAAAAAATAGAAATATAATAGTTGTCTATATTAGTTATATAGATTATGTAGGCCTATGAGATATTTATTATTGAATACTTTGCCACTTGTTCATAATATTGACAGGAGCTCACAAGAAGGTGCAAGATTAAGTTCTGAGTGTGGAAGTGTTGTACACGGACAAGCAGCAGTGTTCTGTGACAGTGATGGCCGAAGAGATCTTGTAAGTTTTACCTTACTGTGGAAATATGTGTGGTCAGTGTTTAACTAGGGACTTCCCAGTTATGCTGTGAGAGGGTTTCATCTTGAGTTCCACTACCAAACTGATATCCTATACTATACATAGGATAATGAATTGATACAGATCGCTTATGTTGTTTCATTATCAACATCCTGTTGCTTAAACAATTAACATAAAAAGTAAATATAGTTTAGCACAATATAATTTTAAAATAGTGCAATACCAGAGTCATTTGAGGTGTTAAACTAGATAAAAAATAATTTTAAGCCAATTCCATTACAAGGCTTTAAACCTTCGCTGTAATTACAACTCTGATTTCACAAGCTGTAGCGAAAATTGAAAGAATTTAAAATTCACACGTAGTTGTCCTTCATGACTCTTAATAAAAAGCACTAACAATTAGGTAAGAATCATCACATTATTACTTTATACCTGGTTGGGACGGTGGTCAGGTGGTAGAGAGCTCAACTGCTAACCCGAAGGTCTGAGTTCAGATCTCAATTCAGGGCATCTCGGAATCCACCTTGTTCTGATCGGTACCTAACTAGTGTTAGTGAAAGGAAAGGCAGGTGAACATAATGCTGATCACACCATCACTTCATATGCCGAGGTCAAGAAACATATTATGAACTCTACTCCATTGCCCTATGGATTTTTAGGTCGGGATGGGGAACTTAACATTACTTTTTTACCCTTTTGTTTTCTGTTAAAATTCTTATAAACAGCTGTTTCAATTCCATATAGCCTACTTATTATGTTGCAGGTGTGTTCAAAATAACAAATGTTATTTATTCATTTATTTAGTGAACTTATACTTTCAGGTGACTGTTCCATTGAATTTAACTTCAGCACGTGTTCTGCAATTTTCTATCGGTAACTGTATTTCTCTTTATTATGACTATATATGTAGCCTATATGTGGACTACTACTGATTATGGAAAAATAGAAAGTATTATTTATAGGAAAAACTGAAGAAAAAAGTTTTCTTTTCAATTTACGACTTCATTAGAATTAATAATAGAAAAAAAATTTCAAAAGGGTAAACATTACATTTACAGTTGTGGTACTTGTTCCTTTTATTTTTTGACAGTTTTTAATTTACAACAAAATGACGTAGCTTGAATAGTTCCAATTATATTATGCATTTTAATTATAATTAGGCTCATATAGTTTCTTTCAAAACTCCATTCACCACACAAATTACATGAGACTGTACAATTAAAAACCACAATTGTCCATTACAGGAGGGGGAAAATGTAGATCAAACCCACTAGAAGATCAGGAGATAGTTGTAAGCTATGGAACAGATGACTGCACTCAGTGGACAGCATTTGATAAAATCAGGTTTGTAGAATGCTAGATTCTTTTTGTTTAAGGTAAATCAGCTCATTAATTTTATTTATACGTTCTCCCAGTGACTTATTTTTCACTTGGGTAAGTATTTACTAGTGAATGCATAAATTCTTTTTGTGCCATTGTGTGGTAATTTTAACCTAACACAAGTTATCTATCAGTAATTTAATTTCTGTTAATCCTGACCAGTGAATGTTTAAACCTGTTTGATCATTTATCTGCTGCATTTGCTGTGAAAATAAGTTTATGGGTAAAAATTTAATATCCCTTTCAGTTCTTAATTGTAATGTAGGACTGGATTTCCTCCAACACAATTAATTATTATCTGCCAACATGTTATGCGCCATATAGATCTCAGCCTTCTTTCTTTTTTCTTGATATGCTTTCATAGCCTTTAATCCACCCAAGAACAAAGTCAGCAGTTGTTTGATTTTGTAGTTTCCTCTCCTAGATGGGTTGCTGTCACCAGTTGTTGAGCCTCATCTGTTGGGGGGGGGGGGGGGGATCTAACTCAGAACTCATTTCTACAAACCTCTCAGTTCTTAAATAACAGTTATATGAAAATACCATTTAAGAAAAATACTATTTTGGACTTGATGGACAATATGACAGATGAAGCTTAGTTCATCTGTTAAATAGCCTTGCTGTATGAAAATATTGTGTGATCAACACTATTACTATTCTCCAACTGAAGTCATTCACACATCAGGGTTGGGTTTACATGAACAGGGCCTATATTCTCAAACCTGTGAACCAAACTCAAGACCTTTAGGCTAGCAGTTATGTGTTTTATCACTACCATTCCATCCAATTTCTTAAATTAACCTACACTAATTTTTTTTTATCACAGAGCTCCAATCTCAGATACTCCAGAAGTCCACATCGTCGGCCTACCACTTCCAGCTCGGACATCAAATGTTTGCCTCAAGTTTTTCCAGCAGCCCAATTCACGCAAGAATCTTCAGTCAGATTCCCACTCCGCAATATTGGATGCCAAACATTCATCTAAAGATCCTGGTCACTCAACATTGGGTTATAAACCAACAACAAAATATACACCAACATTGGGCTCTACTAAAACAACAAAAGATGCTAGAACTTCAACATTGGGCACTACAGCTAGTTCTTCAACATTGGGCACTACAACTAGTGCTTCAACATTGGGCACTACAACTAGTGCTTCAACATTGGGCACTACACCCAGTACTTCAACATTGGGCACTACACCTAGTACTTCAACATTGGGCTCTACACTTAGAACTTCAACATTGGGCACTACAACTAGTACTTCAACATTGGGCTCTACAGCTAGTACTTCAACATTGGGCTCTACAGCTAGTACTTCAACATTGGGCACTACACCTAGTACTTCAACAATGGGCGCTACACCTAGTACTTCAACATTGGGTTCCACAGATAGTACTTCAACAATGGGCACTACACCTAGTACTTCAACAATGGGCACTACACCTAGTACTTCAACATTGGGCACTACACCTAGTACTTCAACATTAGGCTCTTCAGCTAGTACGTCAACATTGGGCTCTACAGCTAGTACTTCAACATTGGGCTCTACAGCTAGTACTTCAACAATGGGGACTACACCTAGTACTTCAACTTATGCCTTAACACAAGCATCAAATGATACTGACCTGTTTACAGAAACATTCACAAATATCACAGCAGATCCTGATTCCAAACCATGGAACTCCACTCAAATAGTTCCTGAATATGAGCCATTAACTTCTACAGAAAAAGACATAGTTACAACAGATTATTTTGGCCTTGTTTATCCAAATGATGAACCTCAAGATGATATTATTCTAGTAAGGCAAAAATAACTATCTTTTTACATTTTTACATTAGTTTAAAGTAAAACATACTGTATCAAAACTAATTAGTCAAAATTTAAACCTCATCAGAATGTAAGATGACATTGCCAGTTATTCTACCATAGATCATTCTCTAGATATCATATCACAAATACTGGGCTATAGAAAATAACTTGTCATTTATTTTCTATGTACCATACCACAAATATTGGGCATAAGATTATTACATGTCATTTATTTTCTAGTTACCCTACCACAAATGTTGGGCAAAAGATTATTACATGTCATTTATTTTTTAGGTACCCTACCACAAATGTTGGGCTATAGATCATATTGTTGTCGTAAACACAGCCAACCCCCCAAGTGAGGTTCGAGAAAACTTTGATCCCATTAACCCCAGCAACTGGATTTTTTTCCCAGGAGCACAGATTGAGGTTTGTGTCATAATCTTATTCATTCTGTCCTGTTGCTGTTTGATAATTGTAGAAGTTATAATAGAATATGTTGGATTAATTTCAGGCTTTCAATATTGCCTTGAACTAATTATACACATTATATATATTTTTGAATAATTGTACACATCCTATATGACATTTTTGACTAATTGTCCAAATACAACATGATATATATCTACTTTTTCAGTTTTGAAATACAGATCTAGTTTTTTTTTACCTTTTTTTGGTGACATTGCAACTTAATATGAATTTTAAAAATTGACTGAGATTTTTAAAATCTTATTCTTTTAGCATCAGTGTCAATCTCATGGCAACGCACTTGTATTTGGAGACAGAAATCAGACCACAACCTATGCAGTTACCAGAGAGCTTAACTTTGATGTTACAGATGTTAGGAAAGATGCAAGTTTATTTGTGGATTTCTCTAATGGGATATCTAGGTAAAATATAGCTTTTATAATTTATGTTTTAGCCTTGAAAACTCATCATTTCATAGTACATGAAATTGTTATCTATTAAGTATTAAGAAGTGATAATTCTTCTATCATTCCACTAACATAGGCTGCCTACATGAGCATGTCAGGAAACTCTGTACTGGTGTAGTTACTTTAACCGTCCACATTATAAATCCATCTTTCTTTCTGTCCCTTAACAAGTCGTGTCTCCAATGTTTTCAAATTTTTCTTTACATTGAACGTTTAGTTTATGAATAAAATACTAACAGTTTTTAATACAAATAATAAAGGACCATAACGATTCAATTTTCAAATAAAATTTAGGGTATATAAAAAATAATAAGAATTACAATATCTAGCGATTTATGAACAAATGAATGATTTAGACTTGATTCTTGGTCTGAATATCATGAGAAGAGTCAAGTGATAAAACAAACCAATACTAACACTATCATCTGAGTTTGGTTCTTTGCCTTAAGTCAATAGGATGTCCCGCAGTTTACTTAACTTCCATAATTTTTTTCTTTTTACTTGATGATAAAATGCAACATAAAAAAATTCTAATTAAATTAAACACAAGAAAATATTCTTAATTGATTTGGTTCATAAATAGCAGAAGTCATGTTACATCTTCTTAATGTAATCTGAATTGCTCATATACCTTTTGTTTAATTTATAACTTTAAAAAAGAAAATATTAATTGATCACTTAATGTTAAAAAAACACCAAAAAAAACTCTTCACTTATTAAAATTGTTTTCATATTTTTAGTCTTAAAGTGGATAATGGCCATGTTGGAACAGAATGTGGGATTGTTAAGGAGGGCAAATCACTGATATTTAATGGCAAGAAGAAACGTCAAGTGTGCACAAGCAAATTTGACCTCAGAGATGTTTCTACTGTGCGCTTCTACTTTCAGTATGGTGAGTTATTAGGCATCTATTGTTTTACCTATTATGCATGCTAAGATGTAGACAAAAACTTAATTACTATAAATATTTTTTTTTAATTTGTTTAAATTTTTCCTCATAATTTTTGTAAATTGGTTTAAATTTTTATTTAAATTGACGGATCTAATTGTTTTCTTGTCTAACTTGCTTTTTATTTTACATTATTTACAATCTCTTTCACCTAATCTACAAATCAATTTTCTGTTTCAGGTGGAAATATCTGCCACAGCAGTGCCAAAAGTCCCCCTGTGCTTATGTACCTTCAAGATGAGGATGAGCACACTCTTGTTATAAGAAATCTTGAAGCTGAGTTTTTTCAGGTGATTGGCGAGTTTATTTTAAACTTGACAATTACTATTACATACATATTGTATAAAAAGTATATGAAATAATAGAAATAAAGATCATTTTGAATGCTATACCTATGTTAATATTTTAATTAGTCATAAAAATAATGCCACAAATTTAAATGAACTAAGTTTAACATTTGATGTTGAAATGTTTTGTAAACGTATTACTTTCTATTAAAGCTGGTATCTTTTTTTCTTGTACACGGGATTAATTGTTAAAATATTTAACTTATTAGAAAATTAAGACCTTGGTGATGATTCGCTATTTGAAGAAAACTGTACAGGAGTCAAGATATGCAACATAGCTCATATTTTGTAATTCTTAAAAATAACACTGACTCAAATAAAGTTAACTATGGGGTTGTTTTTTGTTTTGTTTTTATTTGGGGGGAGGGGTTGTTTTAACCTCAGATTTAACCTGTTTAAATAGGCGGGATAAAGATTAAAAATTATAGGACATCATTTATAAGTGGCCTTATTGATCTTTATATTTACAGGTCCCACAACTAGTGTCCTATCCAGTTGTAAACGTGACTACTCACAAGAAGAGCCACGGCAAGGTTTCCCTCTGCCTGCTGCAAAAATCCAGTGGGGGTGTGGACATGGATGTCTGGGCTATTGATGATTTAACACTACTTCCCCTGCTTCCTAAAGAGTCCAAGGAAGATGGGGATAAAGTGCTGCAGGCTACTGTCAACCTGCAGTGTGGCAAGGAAGCAGAAAAACAAACTAGGTATGGTACAGAAGATTTTTTAAAAATGTATTTTAATATAAATAAGAAATTCTACGTTTTACTTACAAGTATATAAATAGGAAACCTTTTTTCTTTAAAACTACCACAGTGTATTTTTAAGGAACATTCAAAGAACAATAATAACATTATGTCACTGTTTTCATTTGAAATAAAGGAATAAAAACTTTCAGTAAAAAATGGATTCTGTGTGCCCAAATAATAAAGAATTGATCAGCTAGTCATAAAGTCAGATCTATACCTACACAAGTGTAAATAGCTCTGAATACACTCTATATGTTTATTGTGTAAATCAATTCTTATTTGATTTTGTCATGTTTACATTAAAATCTCTTTATTTGTATTCTTATATAATATTTTAATTAAAATATAATTTCTTAAATTGTTTATTTTTTAAATAGTAATAAACCGCATCTTACTTACCATCTTTTTTAAATGTTAAGACAAAAATTTTGACATAACATTTCTTAAATAATTTAATGTTAGTTTTGGTAGTATTAAAATGCAGACATTATTGTCTTCACCTGTTTAGTGTCAAAAACCATTTTTTTTAATTGTTTAGTGTCATAGCTTAAATTTTCCAACTGTTTAGTGTCATAGCTTAAATTTTCCAACTGTTTAGAGTCATAGTTTATATTTTCCAACTGTTTAGTATCATAGTTTATATTTTACAACTGTTTAGTGTCATAGTTTATATTTTCCAACTGTTTAGTGTCCTAATTTATATTTTCAATTGTTTAGAATCATAGTTTATATTTTCCAACTGTTTAGTGTCCTTCCAACTGTTTTTCTGCTCTTTAGTGTCAGCTTTGAGTTCAGTACAGACCATGGGGCCAGCTGGAATGAGTTCTATGTTCCTTGTTTACCTTCAACATGCAGTGGTCACCACCAGTCATTGTCCTCTTTAGTTACAGCTAAAGAACTTTCAGGGTGAGTGCCTTTCTTGGTTTATTAATTTATTAATGAAAGATAACAACTTTGCTATGTGTTTTTTAGTTAACTTTTAATATCAGAAATATGTCTACAACTATATTCCTTATCAACCAGATTTATAACTGTTATTTGTTCAACAGGTGGAACAGGATAACATTACCTGTGCCATATGCTGCTCAAACTCCTAATACAAGGTTCAGAGCTATTTACGTCGGAGATGTGCCTTCACCATGGGCTATAGATGATGGTAAGATTTCAATCTGTAATAGTGGTTGTAGTATGCTTTTATTTGCTTTTGTTCAGTGAAGTATCAAATTATTTTCATAGTTACAAAATTATTATTATTAGTAAGGTATTGTTATGCAGTTAGTTACATTTTTCATTTGTAAAATTTCAGTATTCATTGGTTCTTGTAACAAATGGTGTAATGGACATGGCAACTGTATTGAAAGTGGTTGTAGGTAAGACAAGTTTCCAAACAAAATGGTACATTAGGGAGAAAAAAGTTTTTTCTTTTTAGATCTTCTGATAGATTTTTTTTTGTCTGTTGATTTTTTTAGACAACATGAAGTATTTTAATTTATATTTAAAGCATCATCATAATATTTAATGATAATCAATTTTTTTAAAGTCATATTCTAGCATTTGTAATTAAACTAAAATGTTTTTCCCCAAATTTTTCATGATTTGTAGCTGTGACTTTGGTTATGAGGGAGACGCATGCGAGAAGTCTGTGATACCAGTCATCTCGTCATTCCAAGAAAACTTTGAGGACCCATCAGTGACTACAACATCATCTCTGATTGACAGCTCAGGAGGTTCTGTAGGCTACCAGTGTGGGGTGGTATCCTCAGGAAAAGCCTTGGTCTTCAACAAGGGAGGAGTCAGAAGTTTGACAACCACAGAAATTAACTCCACCTCCATAGGGTAAGTTTTCAGAGTTAAACTTTTGATTTTATGTCAGAAAACAATTAAGATTTCTTTTAAGATTAAATGATAAGTAACTAACATACCCTTCATACCATATAGTCTTTGGGACAATTCATTTGCTTCTCTGACCAAAATGTTTGAAGGGATAGTATGTTCAGCACTTTACCCTGCCACCTTTACTCTCCATGATAGAAGTCAGGTACACATCGGAGTAGCAAGGACTTTTAATGTCACAGAATATTCTTTATTTTGTTATTTTAAAGTATTGGAGGAATGGATTTTCCTTTACAAATCTTACATGTTGCTGATGATCAAAATAGGCTCTTTCTGAATATTGAGGAATAAATATTTTTAATTAAAACTAATAAAACAAATTAGGAACTGTATGTTTGAGCTACTTTGATAGATGTTTCAGGTTTTAAAGATAAGCTTAAAATTACGTTAAAAAATTATTTTACTCAAACACCGGAGAATATTTTTTTTAAAGATTTTTTTTCTAATGTTTAACAAAAAAGTTTGTGTTCATCTTCCTTTGTAGATCTGTACAGTTTACCCTTAGAATTGGAAGTCAATCTGTTATGTCCAGCTGTCCACCACCAGATGCTCCATGGGAAAATGTGCTTCTGGAATACTCCTGCAATGGAGGAATAAGCTGGTCCTTGCTTTCAGAATTCCAAATAGCTAATTTCCAACAGCCAAGGTTTGACTTATGCCATGCGTGAAATATATAGTTGTAAAATTATTTTTTTAATTTACGGTTGTTTATTTTTATTATGATTTCAATATTCCATTACTAAAAGAGCTTGTTTTACTTCAAACAGATCCGCCTCCATATCCCTCCCCAAAGATGCCCGACAAAATCTGTGTCAGTTTCGCTGGAGGCAGCCCAAGCACTCAGGATTTGGGAAGGATGTTTGGGCCATTGATGACATTGTTTTTAACAGAGATATGACATCCAACCTGCTTGCTGTTGAAATGATGGACCTGCCAGAGATTGATAGCAGACTCACAACCAACCTTGGGAAATTAGTGGACAGTTTCTGTGGTAGAATGAGAAGTGTCACGTATGTATAGTTTCATGATTAGTTTGTATTCTTTATCTGTAGGTAAAGTACATGGCTCTTATATTAAATTTAACAATTATATATATATATATATATATATATATATATATATATATATATATATATATATATAGGCCTTCTTATAGACAACACTGGGCATCACATGTAGTCAAACATAAATATTCAATTATTACTCAGTATGTATTTAAATTTGCTATTCAGTTTTTCCAACAAGACAAGAAATGGTGAGCCCCGTTCTCTGGTGTCCAAGGACATGCGGGTTGGACCAGGCTACATAGCACAGTTTGATCTTGTTATGGGATGTGGTGTGCCATACACACCTGGTCTTGACAACCAAGTGTATTTTCAGTATTCTGTTGACCATGGCATCAGTTGGCATCTGGTAAAGACTGTCTTTAGTGTTGTGTTTCATATTACAATATTACATGTCAACTGCGTAGCTAGAGTTATTGGCAATGGTATTTTTCAAGATAGACATAAATGCTAAATGTAATGGGACTGAAATAAGTGTAAAAAGATTACCAGCTCTGCTCTGATAAAATGTTGTAGGCTTCTCTCCAGCTCCATTCCAGAAATACAGAATTTTGAAACAATTATTCTAGCTCTGCTGTGATTAAATTTTTGTTGGCTTCACTTTATTTTCATCCAAAAGAAAAATACAGAATTTCAAAACAATTATTCTAGCTCTGCCCTGATCAAATTTTTTTGACTTCAGTTTGTATAAAATACAGAATTTCAAAAATTATTAATCTTGTTTAGTTATGATCAAATTTTTGTTGCCTTCACTTTAACTGTATCCCAAAAAAAAAAAATACAGAATTTCAAAACAATTATTCTAGCACTTTTAAGATCAAATTTTTGTTAGCTTCACTTGAGTATGCTTGTAAATTTAAATCGTGTTAGATTTTTAGCTCAACCTGGCAGCCTATTTAAGCTGTTGCTGGTAACTTACACTATTAATATTTTAAAATCTTAACCATAACAATAAAATGCGCCAACATATATACAGGTTGAAGACCCCTGTCTCCCCCCAGATGTGTGCGACACCTACCGACCTGGCACCATCTACCACCATTCTCAGTTTGACCACTGGGACACAATAACCATTGTTCTCTCACCTGATATTTGGTACACTCTTGCTTTACTTTTAGAAGTAAAAAAAAAAAAAAAAAAATGATTGAATTCATTTTTACAATATATTTTTTAACCTTATTACAGTCTGTTCTTTTATTTACAGTAGTATTTAGAAACTAAAATAAGGATAAAGTTTAACACTGAAAATTGTTTAGTTTTAAGATATTTAGAGTTTTGTAATGTTTGGTATAAAGTTTTCTTTTTAAAAAATTACAAATTAATTATGATAGAAGGTTGTAATGGGCTGAGCTATATTGAATACAAACTGTCTGAATCAACAAATACAATTTTTTTAAACCAATGTGCATCCTCAGGAGTCAACAAACCAAATTTCGCTGGATGCAGCCTGATTGGTCTGAAACTGATGTTTGGGGATTGAACAGAATCTATGTTGGCTATCCCTGTCCTGAGCTCTGCAATGGTCATGGTATATGCCATTCAGGTACCTGTAGGTAGGTTTTAATTTGTTTCCCATTTCCATTATGATGTGTTACTCTTTTTGTTTGGTTTTACAGCAACTTTTCAATAGCAATATTAAAATCTTTAATTACTCACCACCAGCAAATTTTGCTAAAATTAGATTTTTTTTTAAAGTTTTAAAAAAATATAATTTTAGTTGTAGAATTCATTTTCCATTGTGTTGCTTTAATGTTTTTTTCTTAATACTCATTAGTTGTAATAAAAGCGTTCGTAATTCTAGGAGAAAGGTCTTGATCTGTTTTACTGGTAACTATTTTTTGCACAGAGATCCATATCACATTTTTGTTTTACTTTGTAGATGTTTTGATGGCTTCATTGGTGAAACCTTTAACCAATAATGTTTTGATGGCTTTATGAGAAACATTCAACCGATACATTGCACGCTATGTTTTTTAACTTTGCAGATGTTTTGATGGCTTTATTGGAGAAACATTCAACCGATACATTACACGTTATGTTTTTTAACTTTGCAGATATTTTGATGGCTTTATTGGAGAAGCATTCAACTGATACATTACACGTTATGCTTTTTTACTTTGCAGATGTTTTGATGGCTTTATTGGTGAAACATGTAAACCCAAGTCTCAGATGAACTCCAGCATCCGTGCTGATTTTGGCCACAGATATAAACCTCAGAATGACTTCACCATAAGGGGTGGAAATGTGGTCAGAGCTGATGAAGGATGTGGCATTATCCTGTCAGGGGAAAGCTTGTACTTCTCACAGGTTCTGCATTCTACTTGTTCATTCTTTTTATTTTAACACTATTTCCTAATATCAGTGAATATTTACACAATTTTACAAGATGTATAAGAGTGCAGATCAGCTGTTATTAGTCACTTAAAATTTTAAAAGCCATTTATTTCAATGTGCATAATTTAATAATAGAATATAAAAAAGTACCCTTTTAAACCTGGCGGTACATAAGGCATGTTAAGTAGAGTTCACCTGTTTCAGTGACTGGAATATGAAAGGATAGTGTGGTCAGCAATATGCCCAGCCGCCTTTACTTTCCTAATGTGTTTCAGGTACCCATCAGTGCTGGGCAGACTCAGGGACGTTCTACATACACAAATCCGGATTTGAACTCGAGACTTTCAGATTAGCAGTAAAATGCTTTACCATCTGACCACACCCACAAAATGTTAAACATTCCGTAGGCACACCACTTTGTTAATACAACAATAATAAAAAAATAAAATGGGACACACAACATAGAGAATAAACTACCTTTTTCCCCCTCAGGATGGTGTGAGAGAACTCCTGACCAAAAACTTAAACACAGAGGCAGCAGACTTTATCCAGTTCTACATCCAGATTGGAGGTGGGGGATCCAAGTGTAGGGGGGCTGATAAAAGAAAGGAGTCAGTT
Organism: Physella acuta; assembly: GCF_028476545.2. NCBI lineage: Eukaryota > Metazoa > Mollusca > Gastropoda > Physidae > Physella > Physella acuta. Next base: position 128,429 of record NW_026732848.1, on the reverse strand, counting down.
CTGCTTCGGTACACAACAAATGGGGGAATCACCTGGACACTGCTTGATGAATTACATCACATGGAACACAGAAAACCCACGTATGTGTTTTAAAGCCAGACTTAACATTAAATATCTAGTTTATCATGCTGGTAAATTTAGAATACCAATAATACACCACAAGGAACACCCACGTAGTTGTTTAAAAGCCTGACTTAACATTATCTTGTAGACCATGCTGGTATATTTACAATACATTCAATATACCACATTGAATACGTAGGTGTTTAAAAGCCAGATTTAACATTAAATGTCTTTGTAAACCGTGTCAGTATATTTAGAATATCTATAACGAGCCGACCTGCGGCATATCATACGCCGCTTTTAGTTGTTGTTTTTTCTACTTTTCAGTAATTCATAATTTGTGAATTCGACAGTACCAACGCTGCCACTGAAAATATTTCTTTAGAACACTATAAGTATCTCGTTAAGGACGATAACCCTCCCCCTCCTCCCCCCCTCCATTACAGTAAACTCCACTTAGTTACTCCCCCCCCCTACGTTTAAAATCGTTTCAAACTAAATTATCTGACCCTAATAGTCGTCACTAAACCCGGCTCTGTTTGTAACATTTAGAGTGAACCACAGCTCACCAGACCATGTAGGGGTGGGGGTGGTAGGGAGCGCGCTTACAGCTTGTTTTCTAGCGACTCCCTGAAGAGAATTATATATATAGATACCAATTTATAATAATTAAGTTGTCTATTCAAAACTTCATACTAGGTTGTGTGAAAACTCTTTTCTGGTTTTGATTAATCATTTATTGTAAAAAAAAAAGACTGTTTTTCTTATGCTCCTTACTTTTTAAAAATTCTAGTCTCACTGTGAAATCATTACCTGAAAACTGTAAAGTAAATAGATAATTGACAGAAAAATACTTTAACTACTGTATGTTCTGTTGAATTTTTGTGTGTCCAGGTTTGTGCATATAGAACTTCCAGCAGCCTCCAAATCCCCCAACACACAGTTTCAGTGGTGGCAGCCTGCCCATTCAGGTGCAGGCAATGACCAGTGGGCAGTGGATGAAATTCTTATTGGGAGCTACAAGAATTTAAGAACACTTGAAGATGATTTCGAGGTAGTTACTACACTGTGAAATAAAAAATGATAGACAATAATTCACTTTCGTGTTCTTTTTTTTTGAACTTGTAAACATATTGAATGTCCTTAGGATTATTTGGAACCAATGCTATTTGACCAATGGCGACTGATAACTGAAGGAACCAATGGGAAATACTGTAGGTCCACAAACCCTTCTCTTGTAATGACCAATCAGGTGAATGATAAGATAGCTGTGACCAATGACGTTCACCTTCAACCTGGGGATGTCATTCAGTTCGAGGTAATTAACCATTACTGTATGTTCATATAATTCTGTATTAATTTGTTTTCAAATATTTCCTTTTCTTGACTATCCTATGGTTATCCTGTGGATAACATAGGTTATTTAGAGTTAGGTATTATTGGCTATGTGGCATTAAAAATGCTTCCCACCAGGGTGTTGAGTTACAAGTTTGTACCTGTTTATGTGTGCTTATTGAGTTTTTGGTATGTGTACCATATTTTAACTTTTTTCTCTTGTGTGCATTACTAAGGCAGTTTGCTTAAAAATCTACACAGATAAATGTTGACTGTGGCAAGATTTTCCGATGGGACCATCCAGTCATATTCCAGTTCAGCCATGACCAGGGTAAGACATGGAACCTGGTGGAGGATCCCTGCTACCTCCATCAGGACTGTGATGGTGACCTCACTGAGGGTAGCATCTACTACACTGGCACACATGGACAGTGGACCCTGGTTGTGATACCTGTCACGGAGAAAATTGCCATGCAGTAAGTAGAGACTTTACATTGATTACCTAACTTGTATTTAAATTTTTTAAACCTCTATGCTGTATTTTTTAAAATAGAAACAACAGCTGTAATGAGTAAGTTTTATCATGAGAACATAATAACACCTAAAATTTAGTGATACAGGCTGTTCTTTTATAACTTAGTTTAGATATCAAATTATTAGTTACATTTTTACATAATATCCGTTTGATATTATCCTCTATAATACTGTGAACCCTCTATAATACTGTGAACCCTCAGACGTACTTTAATTAATCATATCTCTAAAGTATGTTGTTTTTAATTTCCTGTTTTATCCTTACATTTATGAATTCTCAGCTAGAAAAATTGTTTAGACTCCAACAATATTTTTAAACAATTTCCAACAATATTTTAAACACTTTGCTCTCAGTCCTACAATATATTAAACACTATGTTGACAGTCCAACAATATTTCGCTGGATGCAGAGTGGGGGTGTGGATTACAGCTTTAGCATTGATAATCTGTACATGGGTCCACCTTGTACAGACAACTGTCACAACAGAGGTGTGTGCAAGAATGGTCAGTGTGAGTGCCTGGACACTCTCCAAGATGCGGCTGGTAGGTCTCTTATACTGCTTGTCAATTTTTATTTTATTTTATCGTAATACCTTTTTGGCTTTATATATTTATATGGACTAAGGTGATGATCTTAATATTGAGGATTAAGTTGATGATAATTTTGAAGTCTTATCAGTATTCAAAGATGAAATTTTATTTAATTTTTAAACATCATTTCTAAATTTTCTAAGTCAAAAATTTTTCATTGAAAATAAATAATTTCTTCTTCTTCTTCTTCTTCTTCGTTCTTAATTATTTGTGTTGAAGGGAATCGAGATTTATCTGCCAGTGGGTTTGACTCGAGACTTTGTTCGAATTTATCAACCATGAGCTTTTTGCCGACTCAACCACGCCTACAACACAATTAAGCGTTACGTGTCAATTGGTTATGTGCCATTGAGGCCATTGACTTCGATTTCAGCCTGCTTTTTCTTTTTGGATTTGCTTCCATAGCCTTTGTCCAACCAAGAACAAACTACAAGGCAGCAGTTGTTTAATTTTGGAGTTGTCTCTCCTAGAAGAGTGGCTGTCCCCAGCTAACGAGCCTCATCTGCCCGAGGGTTCGAACTCGAGACTTTTTGGTTTAGCAACCATGAGCTTTACCGACTCGACCACGCCGACCCCTTAAATAATTTAAAAACTGAAGTTAAAAGTATAAGATTGAATATTTTTAAAAACATCAGAGCTGGTACTTTGAATGTTCTAGGTGAAAACTGTGCAGCTGTCAACAACCCTCCACCTGGTATGCTTGACCGCTTCGACAACCGTAACATGCCCTCAATGGACTTTTGGGACAGAATAATTGGAGGACATCTGGGGAAACACTGTGGGGTGATTGACTATGACAACGCCTTGTATTTTGGTGGGGATGGCACCAGAGAAGCAAAGACAGTTCCCTTAAACACAACTCACAAAAGGTACTGTTTCATGAAAGTTTTAGTTTTATGGATTTTAGTTTGTATAATTTTAAAATTTTGTATAAAGTTTGTTTACACAAATGGTGTATTTATTCTGATTATTCATTTGCATTAGGGTTATTATCAATTATGAAACTAAACCTTAAGGCTTAGGTGTGGAGTAAAAATATTATTGAGGACAATAATGTATTTAAAATGTTTTGATATATCTAATATACACATACCCTTTCTTGTATATTTTATGTTACATAAAAAAATTAAATTTCAGGATTTTAGAGTTTTCTATCAAAATTGGAGGAGCTTTTAATTCTGAGACCTGCCGCCAACCAAGGAGCCGCAATGAAGCAGTTATAGTTGACTATTCAACGGATAATGGAATCACCTGGAAAGTGCTGAAGGTGGTTGAACCAACCTTTGAAGAAATTAAACCCAGTTCTGTGGTGATCAACCTACCGTCTGATGCTAGGAAAAACAGAACTGTCTTTAGGTTTTGGCAGCCTTTGGGTCTTGGAGGTAAACTGTTGCTTTGGGGTGTTTATTAGCTTATTTTCTACAATACATACATCTGTTCTTGTAAAAATTAGTACATGATTCACTATCTTTAATTTTTAAAATCTTTCCTTATTACTGCCTAGAATTTTATGGATAAAAAAATTTGATGTACAAACATTAGTTTGATGTTATTTCACTCTAACAATCCTATTAGTTTATTCATTTAGTAGTTTATTTATGACAATTTAAAAAAGTGTAATTAACAAGAGTTGCAGCTCTAGGTGAATTTTATACATGTCTCTGAATTAGAAATGCCCCGAGCTGAATGGGCTATAGACAGTGTACTGGTTGGTGTTAATGAGACAAGTCCAGCAGGTTTTGAGGATTCATTTTCAGGTAGTTTTTCTTTTTAAATTAAATTTGAAATTGCTATGTGAGGGTTGAATAACTCTCATGTTATATTTATCTGCCCAATTAATCATGGGATAATTTACATATCTGGGGAACCTCTTCCAGCACATTTATTAACCACATCAAGACTAGATAATTTCTAAAGAGTGGTTTTATGTTTTGTAGAGACAGCTGGGCATTGTTTGACCCATACATTTCATGTAAGTTGTGACAATGAAAACTGTCTGAAATGTGGGCTGTCAGATCTTGAAATAACCTTTTGCTTCAATTGTACTTGACATATTTTGTTACATAAATCATTATTCCTTTCTTCCATATCTACGACTAAAAATAATCCACAATCACATTGTTTGTTGTACTATTTCACCAACAGGGCCTGGACTTATGCCTGACCCCCACAACTGGTTTCTGGCAGATTCTGCTGTGCAAAGAGAAACTTGCAACTCTCAAAACAATGCACTGGAATTCAATAATAAAAAGGGTGAATATAAATTTTGCTGCAAATTTGAAGCAGGCATAGTTAAATGTGATTTGTTTAACTTTTTTATTTGTGAGCATTGTTTATTTTACTTTTTTTAATCATTGAGAAAAATAGTTTACTTTGTTAAAAAAAAACCTTAAACCACCTTATATATCTAACAGACAGACAACTAGCTGAAACCTGGGACTACCAAGTGACCCCTTCAACCTTCCTACAGTTTGATCTAGCTATGGACTGTGGCTCTCTCTCTGGGGACCTCTACAACATTAAACTTGACTACTCAACGGACCACGGTCAGACCTGGACACCAGTGGTCAACGAGTGCTTACCTCCTAACTTTGAATGCTCTGGCTACCACCTCAGCTCAGTCTACCCGTCTAACCAATTCTCTAACTGGACCAGAGTGACAGTCGCATTACCTGAGAAAGCAATGTAAGAGCTTATTGCTTGCTAATTGTTAATTGAAGACCACAGTTGTCCACTTTTTCTAATTCTGAGAAAAATTTAAAAAAAAACATTGGACAGCCATTGTTATTCCAGTATGGCTTGTTATTAAATATATTGTATATTGCCAAGGCAGTTGCATATAGTGTTCAGTAATAACTAAACACCTGTACAAAGAATTAGGAACTGGAGCACACCATTTTTTATTATGGACAACTCTTGTTTTTATTTACTCTTTGCCATTTGAAAATCCTTACACCTTAATCCTCCATTTATAGGTTGTTGTTTTTTTTTAATTAAAATTAATTTTACTAATGCTTGCTACTGCTCGTTAGTTGGACAAAAAAATGTAGCTGTTTTTATACATCATATTGTTTAATTCCCATGATAATCAGAGCAATTATTATACAGGAATGTTGTTATTCATGAACATAATTTTTTCATTATTTACTTTTTAATCCATTTAAAAATGAACACATATTTTGATTAAACTTTTTTGTCACAACCAATATCCATCAACCAAATTATGCTGGTGTTAAAAGTCTCAGTTGTCAAAATATTTTTGTATCAATGTTTCAGATCTCCTTCTACACGATTTCGCTGGCTAAGACCATCACCAGTTAAAGGGGGACCAATCTGGGCCCTGGATAATGTCTACCTGGGTGATAGCTGCCCTTGGTTGTGTTCAGGGCATGGAGTTTGTCACAATGGAACTTGCGTGTATGTGATTTTTTAGTATAGGAATAATCTGGACAGTGTTTGGCTTCCAATTTACCTCTCAGGGTGGAAATTGTAAATTAATTAAGTAATACAAATCCTGCTTAATCTTTTCTGTTTTAAAGTAACTGTTAGTTTTGAAAAAAACATTATAATATATTTAACAATTCAACTTAATAAAAGACCAGTTTCGTTACAAATTAGCTTTAAAAATTCAAACTTATCAATTTGTTTTATATTATGTATGACTGTTACAGATAATATTTATTTTTTAATTAAATAATTAATGTCTTTCTTCTGACATTTTTTAAAATAACTTTCCCATTACAATAGTTGTGATCCAGGATTTAGTGGGAAATTCTGTGTACCACATGACCCGCTCCCTATGACATTTCGTGATGATTTCAACTCTAAAAAATCTGATGAATCCATATGGAATGAGGTGTATGGAGGAAGCAACAGTGACATTTGTGACCCAGTAGTTAGTGGACGGTCATTCACATTTGATAAGGTTTGTTTTATTTCTTAAAAACTGTAAGTGCTTCTTCCAAAGTTGTTGTTTTTTTTGTATAAATTAGTGTACAATCTAGTTTTAAAAAGGAAAAAAATGTGAAAAACATCCTTTAAGCTTTTCATTATTCAGTGTTTGGGGAAGGAAAAAATTATACAATCTTTCAGTATATTTGTTAGCCTACTCTCCCTCACCCCTGTCTACCTTCCATTCCAGTGTGCCTGGAGAGAAGAAAATAAATCCATGAATAAATGTTAGTTTAATTTTGAAATGATTGCTTGATGAAGATTAATCACTAATTTGAGGCCTCTAGGTTAAACTGGGAGGGGGGTGGGAAGTTTTTTGTGGGTGAAAATTATTTGTTTGCTGCCCATACTGAAGCATGAAATAGGTGTAATATTTCTCTATTGGGTTAAAATGTAATGATAGACAATAAAAATAAATATTTGTAGTTTTTCTTTGAAAACATTTGTATCTTGGGATTAAAGTAATAATTGTTTTTCCATTTAAGCTAGTTTTATGCGTTCCTGTAGACTGAAAAGTAAATTCTATTTCTTTATATCACAGAAGGGATTGCGTGTTGCTGCAACAAAGGACATGGACACATCTATGCTGGTTTCAATGGAGTTTTACTTTAAATATGGCTGCGGATCAGAGGCCCCATTCTGGCCAAGAAACCAAAGTGTTCTCCTTCAATACTCCATTAATGGAGGTATTATCTGGAAACTTATCAAGGAGATTCATTTTTCTAACACATCACAGCCTAAGTGTGTACACAGTAATTCTTTTTTCTTGAGAATTATTTTTTTTATATAATAATGAGGCAGTTTTTTATGTTACATGATGTCAAGAACACTTGAAGATGATTTGGGAGTAGTTGCTGCACTTTCTGTGTGAAAAAAATAATAATACACATTACTTAATTTTTGTGCATTTTTTTTTAAACTGTAAACAAATAAGGCTGGTAAGTAGGTCACCAACCAGTTCTATGGCTCATGCAGGTTTTATTGAGCCTTAGAACTGGTTGGTGACCTACTTACCTGCCCTATTGTATTTCCTTAGGTCCATTAATATTTTTATATAGCTATGAGTTGTTTTTAGCTGGAATATATTTTATTCCTAAATTAGTATTTTTTTAAATTTATATATCATGACTTGAATTTTCACTTACTAAAACTATTATTATTTTTTTCTTGTAGATTCTATACCCTGTCTTTGCCGCTTGCTGCTAGACATAACGCAACTAGGTTCAGGTTTTGGCAGCCTGCTAATGGGGGAGAGCTTCACTCCATTTGGTCGGTGGATAACTTGTTTATTGGCACTATGGGGTCGAACCCCAACTCTCTGTTTGACAACTTTGATGCTGCTGACCAGCCTGATCCCATGTCCTGGACATTTGTTAATGATGGAGCGGTTGAGGAATATTGCTCCAGGCATAACCGGTATGTTTTTTCTTTTGCTTGTTAAATAATTTTACAATTTATTACCTATAAATTTTTATAAATTATATTTATTTATCTATTTCTTACAAAAGGCCTGAATGGAAACAAACCATTCTTACTTTAGTTTTAAAATAACAATATTTTTATATAATTGCTATTGTTTTAATGGAGAAAAAAGGAGAAATGAATTCTTCTTTCCAAGTCCTAGCACAGAGATCAAAGGGCAATCAGCCTTGGTGTTTAGCCACAATGAAGGGGGAGAACTTTCAGCCATTACATCAGACCTAGAGATTGGACCTATGTCTGTTTTACAGTTTGACGTAGGTCAAGTTTCAATACTAGAAAAGTACACTAACATACAAAATGCTTGTCTTATGTTGATTAAATATAGAATAATAAAACTTTGGATTATTAAAATCAGGTTAAACGATTTGACTCAACTTTGATAAAACAGTTATCATTTATTAGTAAAGTCAATACTCAAGCTTTTTATTATGTTTTAGCCTGGTTGTGTGTTTCACTAGTAATATTTCTTTCTGATATTTATTTATGATGGTTAACTCAGGGGTCTGCAACCTGCGAGCCCATGTGGCTCTTTTGATGTCCCAAATGCAGCTCTCCAGCTCCTTGCACAAATATTAATAGTTATATTATTTTATTTTCAAAATTCAAAACAGATATTACACTGTAAAGAAACACAACTTTAAAAAGGATAAAAACACTCATCAGAGAACAGTGAGAATAGGTGCAGTAGAAACTATATGGACAGCTATAGCCGCTTGGGCACCAGGCCCAGCCCCACAGCCCAATAATTCCATGCTTGCCACTGCTCGAGCGCCGACTTTTTTTAATATCGTCGAATGGGGAATGTTATTTTATTCAGAGTGCATTTCCCTATCTGTCAGTAATCATTAATTTGACCTGAGTCATGTAGTTTTTTTAGTTATTAGCATCCTACGGTCGAGCTAGGTACTGAACGGTGGGGTACCAGTTTACCCTGGGCTCTGTGGGGTGGAAGACAAGCCTCATGAGAACCAAAGGACAGAAGCAACCGATATGGTAATCAAACCAGTTAGTCAGAGTTTGCCATGTTGAGGCCTGCCTGGCTAATTGGGAGACACCCCCTGAGCCTGTGATATCCGTAAAGACAGAAAAAAGGTTATCAGCTTCTAAAATGGATTGGGATAGTCCTATAGTTATATTAGTTGATTACTAATTTCAATACTCTGGGGAAACATTTGTATGTTTTTATATGAATAAATATTATTTCATAATTAAAGCCATTTATTTTAAATAACAAATCAAATTTATTTACATAATCCTAATCAAATACCAATTATTGAAAAAAAAAATGTGGCTCATTAGAAACTGTGAAATTTTATAAATTGTAACTTTTGGCTCTTCCATCTCAAAAGGTTGCCGACCCCTGGGTTAACTTATACACTTTACTATTGTAAATCTGTCCTCACAAGCCTGATACCAGCCTTAGTAGAATTGTAAAAAAACATTTTGTAAATTTTTGAAAAATTCTTACAGACTTACACATACAAACATATGTTGATCTAACTTGTTTTAGTTGTAAATAAAAGTTTCAAAATAAATTTTAAAATTTTCTTTAAAGATCAATATTGGTTGTGGAGCTGAAGCAACATCCAAATATCCAGTTCGCTTGGAATATTCTACTGATGGTGGCTCCTCCTGGAGTCTTGTTGGGGCCAACTGTGCTAAGGATTCCCCTGCTTATTGCTTTGAGAGTACTCTGCCCATGACTGTCTACTATGCTGGAGATAGTTTATATTGGAGGCGTATCATTGTCCCATTGAATCACCTCCATTTCTGTGGGTAAGGTCTACTTCTGGTTTTTTACCCTTTTTTGTTTGGATTTAAAAGACAGTGTTGTTGAATAGTAGATGAGGATGGTGTAGTTGGTAAGGAGTGCGCATGATAGCTAACTCCAAAAGTCTTGAGTTTGGACCTGGGGGTAGATGAGGCTTGCTAGCTTGGGACAGCAACCCATCTAGGAAAAAAAACTCCTATATCAAACAACTCCTCCCCTATAGTTTGTTCTTGGGTGGACAAAGGCTATGGAAGCAAATCTAGAAACAAAAGCCATAATAGGCATAAAATGTTGACATGTAATACTTAATTGTGTTGAAGAAAATCTCCTCCAATTTAACAATAAAAAATGAACAAGAAGAGAAATAGTAGATAGTTAAACGGAAAGTTTGAAGCTCACTTACTAGTTTGATAATATGTATTGCCTTCTACAACTTGGTAGTCCTACTTGACTTAATCAAATGAAAGTAAAGTTTGATTGCTCATATAAAAAGATTAATCATCAACTAAAGATTTTCTAATCTCAAAAGAGTATTTTATTTTTACTTTTCTTTTTATGATTACAATTTTTTTTTAAATCGTCACACCAATGCACTTAAAACATTAAAAAAAAGAAATTTTTACAAATATTTTTAATTCTGTATTTCAGCACAGTCAGGTTCAGATGGTATCAAGGCAAAATCCCTGATACAGATTTTGGACCTGAATGGGCCCTTGACAATGTTTACATTGGAATGGCTTGCCCTGACCACTGCAACGGTCATGGCACATGCTTTGGTATAGAATGTTTTTTTAGTAGTATAGCTAATCTGTTTTAAATTGCTCATTGGACATCCAGACACTTATGGGTGCTTTACTCATGTTAACGAAAATAAAAACTATTTTATACTATAATTTTTCTCAAACGAGTATGACTGAAATATTATGGCCTATAATTCACGTGTAACATGTACCAACGGCTAGTAATGTTATAATAGTTTTATAACTGTATTGTATGTTCCAGGTGGCATGATGTGCCAGTGTGATCCTGGCTACTCAGGTGCAACATGTGATGTAGAGACTCCCAACCCTTCCTACCTGAAAGATGACTTCAATGGGGTGGAGAGCAGCAAGCCAAAAGTGGAGTACCTGCTTCCCACCTCCAAGAAAGACAGTAAGAATTCTTTATAGTTGCGAGAGAAACTACCCATGGAAATAGAAATTTGTTGTTGCTAGGCAAACAAACATACATAATAATGTATATAGGGAGTGAACTTATTTTGCTTGATGAACTTAAGTAGCCTGTACTTTTTAGCTGCTAGGCAAACTTAGTGATGTTAATATTAGGGGTACTTTAATTATTAAATGTAGAGATCAGGTTATGCAGTAATTGTTTATCATCTTTAATCTTGAATAGAGTTGGCATATAATTACCTGAATACATGATTGTTATTTCTTAACCGTAAACTTTATATTATTAACCTTGTACGCAACTTTGTTTTTAAATTGTCAAATTCTGTAAATTTGCAGACAAGTTACCTGTATAAACTAGTTCCAGTAGGGTTTTAATAACCTACTTAAAATAATTTTACAAAAAAAAAAAATAATAATTATACTATTGGCTTACATGATAGAACATTTCACATAGATTTTTTTGTGTGTAAAATGTTTATCTTAAAATTCTTCCAGCCAAACAAAAGGTGAATGAAGACAACTGGCAATTCTGGTCAGGAGGACATGTGACCAATCGCCACAACTGTGGTAAAGTGTTCACAGATGCAAACTTAGTACAAAGCAAAAATGGACAACGTACATTGACAACTGTACCTCTGGATTTGTCAAGAGCAAAGTAAGCAGCAAACATGTTGTACACATTATAAAATATAGGATTTATTTTAAATGTCATCAATAAGATCCATTTAGAAGTTTACCATAATTTATCAGTGAAAACATATAATGAAAACATAAATGTTTAAAAATGGATGCAGACAATAATTATTGTGAATGTTGAGCCTACCTAATTAAAAAAATAATAATTTACATGTAATGAAGCACTTTTTAAAAAAAAAATACTTGATTTTTTAAATTTTCCAAAACAATGTTTTTAGTGATATTGATAAAAAAATATAGCTCACGTGATGCTGCCACAAGACTATTGATGTCATCTGTGTTTCAGCATCATCCAGTTTTACCTGAAGCTGGGCTGTAACAAAACAGTCAACAGAGAGACTCCCCCAGTCTTCCTCCAGTACTCAACCAACGGAGGCATCAAGTGGACCACCCTGGAGCAGTTTGACTTCAACCCAGAGAGCAACAAGCCTGAGTATATCGCTGTACACATACCTGAGGGGGCCCTGACTGGTGCCACACAGATACGTTGGTGGCAGCCATCTAAAGATGGCAATTATGAAGAGGACTGGGCTATAGATCAGGTATGTTTTATTTTGTGATGTAATACAAAAATTATACTTCTGTAAGTTTAAAGTTTATTAAGATTTTTAAATACATTATAATATATCAATAACATAGTCAGACCTACATCATGACTAAAACAACTTTTAAATAAATCAATAAAATGATTATTAAATCATTTTATTTACATAATATTCATGACTATTTAACTGTCACTAATGTCAAATTGTATGATCAAACTGGCAGATCTATATAGGTGGGAACATGTTTGGCCAGGAAGTTTTGCAAGATGACCCAAGTGAACTACTGAATACAACTTGGCTAGAAAGTCCTGGGGCAAGGGTTGAGCCAGTTTGTGGGTCTGATGATGTTGCTTTACATTTCAGAGGTGATTTTCAGCTTTATTGTGCATTAGGCATTCATTTAACTTATCATCATAAACTAGTTTATTGTAATAACTTTAAAAAATATGCTTCGGCCAACAGATTTTATTATTAATTCATATTATTCTAACAAAAGACAATTATGTTTAAGTTTTAAATTTGATACACTATTAAAGTAGTTCACGGGAGTAGTTGGTTTTCTAAAAATTTAGATTCCCTTCTGAAACTGCTCATCAAGCTAAAGCCCTGTGATATCCTTGATGGGCATCTAATTTAGATAGGAAAATATAGACAGCCTGGTATTACACAACCCCTTTATTACCTGTAAATAACAGTTTTTTATAAATAGAAAATGAAATTAATAATGAAATGTAATATTTTTAGACAAAGAATATGAAAGGTATGCCAGCACTGCAGACGTGATGGTAGGGGAAGGCAGTGTCATACAGTTTGAGTTGCTGATGGGTTGTGACTCGGCTAAAAATACAGATCAACCTTGTTTTGGTAAGTCTTGTGTCACCATTTAGCCACCAACTTCATCATAAAATAAACTTTCAAATAATTGTTTCTGCTCTCTTACTGGAATAGTTAGCGCTTCAGATTTAACGGTTGAGATATGGGTAATTATATCATCTTTCAGGACGTGCTTTTACCTTGGTAAACAATAGAGTAGGCCTACAAGTTGGGCATGCTAATTACAATTGTCCTCTTTTTCTCTCTCACACTATATTTACTTTATAGTACAGTGTGAATTTCCACATTACATAATTATTTTCTTTTCTCACACAAAACTTACCTGTTACCTGCAATTTTAGAGTACAATGTGGACAAGCACAATTAAGTAATTATTAGGTTTCCTCACACAAAACTTACCTGTTAACTATAACTTTAGAGTACAATGTGGACAAGCACAATTAAGTAATTATTTGGTTTCCTCACACAAAACTTACCTGCTTCACATGTAACTTAGATTAGTGTGGACATGCAATGCACAATTACGTAATTATTAGGTTTCCTCACACAAAACTTACCTGTTACCTGTAACTTTAGAGTACAGTGTGGACAAGCACAATTAAGTAATTATTTGGTTTCCTCACACAAAACTTACCTGCTTCACATGTAACTTAGATTAGTGTGGACATGCACAATTACGTAATTATTAGGTTTCCTCACACAAAACTTACCTGCTTCACATGTAACTTAGATTAGTGTGGATATGCAATGCACAATTACGTAATTATTAGGTTTCTTCACACAAAACTTACCTGCTTCACATGTAACTTAGATTAGTGTGGACATGCACAATTACGTAATTATTAGGTTTCTTCACACAAAACTTACCTGTTACCTGTAACTTTAGAGTATAGTGCGGACAAGTACAACTACGTAAATATTTCATTTCCTCACACAAAACCTACTTGCTCCAGAGTTGACTTTGGAGTACAGCCTGGACATGGGCAACAGCTGGCAGCTACTTAAGTCTCCCTGCCTGCCATCCATGGTTGAATGTGAGCACTACCATTCTAGCAGTGTCTTCAGATCTGATGCTTTCATTGGCTGGAACAGGATTAGTGTGCCTATACCTAAACCTGCCTGGTAATTCATTAATAATTAAAGTATTTAAATATACATTGTTTATGTAGTTTAGAAACAAGTCCCATCCTAGAATTGTTGTTTATATACATATTTGTAATACTATGTAATCAGCAACAAATGTATTGTGTGTTAACTTTTTGAATAATCTATTTGGTGGTCTTTTGATAAGCAAATGTTAATCAACCTTTCAATTTTTTTTTCTTATTTTATTGTTGAATTTTTATTTGCTTGTCATTTGCAATTATAGGTCAACCCAAACAAGATTCCGTATACATCAGGCCCCTGGCTACATATCTGGTCAAGACTGGGCAGTCCAGCACTTGTATGTTGGTGCCACATGCCCTGGCAAATGTCAAGGTCATGGAAGATGTATGGAGAGTCAATGCCTGTATGTCACTAAACAATGTTTTTTTTTTACAGCTCGTAGCTTAAACACTATGGATCTGTAAGATGATCACACTTCCTTCCATTCTGTTCTTCTATTCCAATCTTCTATTTTTCTGTTCTTATGTTCTTCTTTATTATGTTCTTCTATTCTGTTCTTCTATTCTGTTCTTTTGTTCTTCTATTATGTTTTCCTATTATGTTCTTCTATTATGTTCTTCGTTTATGTTCTTCTATTATGTTCTTGTGTTTTTCTATTATGTTCTCCTATTATGATCTCCTATTATGTTCTTTTATTATGTTTTTCTATTATGTTCTTCAATTCTGTTCTTGTGTTCTTCTATTATGTTCTCCTATTATGTTCTTCTATTATGTTCCTCTATGTTCCTCTATTCTATTCTCTCTCCCTAAGGTGTGATGAAGACTGGGGTGGTCTGGACTGCAGAGAGCCCAACTTTCCTCTACCTGCCCTCCTTGTTGAAGACTTCTTGTCTGGGTACAACTCAAGCAATTGGGTGAAGGTTGTAGGTGGCAAACCAAGCCAGCCGTGTCAGTTGTTGTCTGCAGGGGAAGCTCTACACTTTACTGGGGTTTGTAATAACTATTTTATTTTTGTGTCTCTTAGTGTAACTGCTTCACACCGTGCTTCATGGTCTGACAAGTTCTGACCAGTTCTGACCAGTTCATCTGCCACTAGAAAAATATTAAATTACTTAGTAGTTATTAGAGAAAATAACATTAATATTATTGAAGTAATTTTTCATTTAATCAGGTTATATTTTGTTAGTTTTTAACAGTACAATATAGATCTACTATCCAGCCATTACTCTTACTTCATCTGCATTAAAATTCTAAATAGTTATTATCACAGTAATTGCAAAAAGGTACAAATTTGATTACTCTTTTAGCACAGCCGTGTAATTTTATCTCTCTTATAACACAGCCATGTAATATAATTTCTCTTCTAACACAGCCTTGTAATATAATTTCTCTTGTAAAACAGCCAAGTAATTTTATTTCTCTTATAACACAGCCATGTAATATAATTTCTCTTGTAACACAACTATGTGTTATAATTTCTCTTATAACACAGCCATGTAATATAATTTCTCCTGTAACACAGCCATGTAATATAATTTCTCTTATAACACAACCGTGTGATATGATTTCTCTTATAACACAGCCATGTAATTTAACATCTCTTATAACACAGCCTTGTAATATAATTTCTCTTGTAACACAGCCATGTTCTCGTCTCCTGGTCACAAGAGCCCTAGACCTGAGTTCAGCCATGCTTATACAATTCCATTTCTTGTATGGCTGTGTGAACAGCCCCACCAAGCGTGATGAAGGGGTCATCCTGGAGTACTCAACTAATGGAGGCATTGACTGGCATTTCATCACTGAGATGCACTACAATCTGTTTAGAACCCCAGGGTAAAATATAAAAAAACATTAAGGCCTAACTTTATTACACTTTATATAGCGCTTTCTTAGAACCAGACTTTCCTAACTCTATTTCAAATTATGTCTAGGTTCAAACACCATTTTTTTTTAAATCCACCAAGGCATCAGGTGAAAAAAATGAAACTTAAAATCTTGTTATGAATATATTTTTTTTGGTTCAGGGTAAGCGATTTGGTTAGACTAAGCCTCCTTAGTGGGATGGTGTGGTCTAGTGGTAGAAGTATGTTGATACAAAAAATGCTTTATTATTTATGCTGTTGTGGTCTGTCTTGTTAAGAGCATTGCCTACTGAGTTAGGTTATTAAAACATTTTTAACATAAATTGAATACAGACTTAAGTTAAATACATTTTTCTTTGTTATTCTTGACATTTATTTAAAATAATTTAATTTTGTTTTATATTATGCTGCACATTAGTTCTAAGCAATTTATAATTTCATTTCTTTAGGTTTGTGAGCCTGAAAATACCAGAGGGGGCGAGGAAAGAAGGCACCCAGCTGCGATGGTGGCAGCCCCAAAATGGGAAACAAAAAATAGCTGACTGGCTAATTGACGGAATCAGAATTAACGGTGAAGAGATCAACCCAGCGCACGTCTCAATAAACTTCACCTCGGGCTTTGAGTTCTTAGACCTGGTGACAGCTGACAACATGGCTGTAGGCAAGTACTGCTGGAAGGAGGGAGTTGCTGTGGGGAGAACAAAAGCTTATGAACCCTCCACACTCTCCTCTAGAGATGTGAAGACCAGCGACAAACATGTGCTGCAGTTTTCTATCAACGTGGGCTGTGGAAAACCTTGGAATGTTAGCATAAGACCTGTAAGTAGAAAATCTTATTTCACACTGTAGGTTTGAAGACCAATTGAACATTTGAACTTACCTAAGTGCTGTTAGGTTCATACGTAAATGTATAACTTCACCAAACTTTAAACTACTCCCCCCCCCCCCCTTACTCCTTATCACTACATGTTTTCACAAAAAGCCAGAACTTCCCCTCCCTTTAAAATGATCTCATAAATTTCCATTTTTATTCTCCCACATAAAATAATCAGTTCTAAAATCACATGACATGTTTTTTTATCAGTTTAGTTTTTAAGAAACAAAAAACACTTTCTACCAACATTTCTTTTACTCCCCATCCTTTGCCTCATTTATCACATAAGTACAAAATAGCCTGAGATCTTTCTCTTTGATGTTTTATATCATTGGTAAACTATTCTTTCATGTAAATTTTATGTAATACAAATTATGTATTTCCATACTGAAAAAGAACCTCACTTTATCTCAGGTGAATGTAGAGTACTCCACTGACCATGGTATGACATGGGTAGATTTGGTTTCCCTGTGCTTTGAGGACAAACTGTGCCAGCCACATTCTAGTATTGCTGCCTCACATTATCACAGTGTCCATGACAACTGGCGGAGGATTGTCCTCCCCTTACATGGTCTTCCTGTTTCTAAGTATGTACACAGTGTCATTCATTTTTATTTGCTTATATCTAATGTTTTTGTACAGTTAAGAGTGCTGTTTTAATCAAGATTTTGTAGATTTTCAGAACACCAGCAAAGCAGTAGCAAGGCTTTTTAATCTAGCTTTTTCTTGTTCTTCCAAAAACATAATAAGCAAGACAGTATGAATATAGTCGGGTTGTTTTTTTGTTTTAATTAAATTTGGATTTCTATGGAAATGTTAAAAGAGTATTATAGCTTTTTACAGTATTTCTGCCATGAAATTCAGTTAGACTTTTGTCCAGGGTCGAAATAGCAGTACTAGTAAAAAAATTCGTTTGAAAACATCCTGTCAGTCAACATAATGTTTTTAATATCATTATTTCTATACTCAGAGGATTTTTAATATCATTATTTCTATACTCAGTGGATTTTTAATATCATTATTTCTATACTCAGTGGATTTTTAATATATTTATTATTATGCCCAGTGGATTTTTAATATATTTATTTTTATACCCAGTGGATTTTTAATATATTTATTTTTATACCCATTTAAAAAAAATTTCAAATAAATATTTTTCTATCCAGTGGAACCAGGTTTCGTTGGCAGCAGCTGCCTGATGGTATGCCAGACTCACAAGACTCGGCCTTGGCAGATATTTACATTGGGCCGTCCTGCCCAAGGTCCTGCAGTGGTCATGGCTACTGTCTGATGGAGCAGTGTGTGTGTGATGGGGGCTACAGTGGGGATGACTGCTCACAATCTGAGCCTCATGAAGTACCAGTCAGTACCTTATTGATTGCATGTCTTCTTGTCACATAGAATAAAAGCTAACCATAGATTATGTATAATAACATGAGAAATATCAAATAAATGTCTTGTTTTCTTTAACTTGTTAGAATTGAGTTATCTAACATCTGCAACATGGGTGTTAGCAATGCACTATACTATATCCTACTGCAATCTGCTAGATTAAGACTATTGTTTTAGCTGTTATACCCATTTAAGAAGATAATATTTCAAGTTTAATAAGAATTATCTTTTTAACTTTTTATTTTTTTTAATTTTTTTATCTACTTCCATAGATACAATTAAAAGACACTTTTGATAAAGTAGATAACTTAAATGCTACTAAATGGCCCTGGGCCCAAGGTGGCCATGTACAGACTCCATGTAAAACATTAGTCCATGGCCCAGCTCTTGTGTTTAACGGCCCTGGTGCGAGGGAGATAGTCACCGCAAGTCTTGATCTCAGAGATGCTAGGTAAGATCACTTCAATACTTTTATTTTTAGCTTTTTGTTTTTATAAAAAATCACTAGCTTTAAAGAAAGGCTTATGCTTATAGAGTGGCATGGTCAAGAGATATAACTCATTATTGTTAATCTTTAAGTGCCTGGTTAAGTCTATCGGGTGTAACTTAATCCACTCAGTCTTAATGTACATGACTTTAGTCAAAGGGAGTAAAGATTAGGTTGACAAAGTGCTCATCATACAATTTTTAAATATGCTGAGGAATAAGTAGCAGGTGACCTCTGCTGTAATTAGTCACCAGGATAACATTCTAATTTGTCAGTAGACCTTGTATGATGGATAAAATGTGTGAGCTAAAGATGTATAAAAATCTGTGAGCTAAAGGTTCACCTGTCACATCTCAGGTTCATCCAGTACACAGCTTTCATGTGGAGCAAGGACAGTGTGTACAACCTATGTAGTCAACCTCCTGATCACAAAGTTCAAAGTGTCTTCCTACAGTTCTCTAACGATGGTGGTAAGTCTATTTCATTTATTATATTAAAAAGCAACTTAAGGCACCATTTCAATATCTAAATTGCTGATGATAGTGAGACTTATAGTAATCATTGCCACTATAATTAGCTATTTATTAGTTATTTTAATTGATATTATTTAACTCCCTTATGACTTGCATTATAAACTGTAGTGTTATTGCAATATTTTGTCAATTAGAAACCTCATAGTTATGTCTGCTTCTAAATCTTCAATCAGCTTCTTTGCTTTATCATACAGGTGTTAGTTGGCAGACTTTGCACAAACTATCCCCCATAAGGTACTGGCCATCCAGAAATGACTACATATCCCTACCAACTGCAGCTAGAACCAACAACACTGTGGTGCGCTGGGTGCAGGCTGAAACCCCACCCATGACATCCCCTCGTGTCCACTGGGCCATTGATGATGTTTTCATTGGGGGCAAGGAGATCAACCCCAGTGAGTACAGCCAGTCTTTTGAGGATGAGCCAGCGGTCAATGATGACCCTTCAGGGTGGGAGTTTAGTCCAAACGGTGTCATAGAGGGAGATGGAGGGGAGTGCCTGGTTGAAGGACAGAGCGGGTCAGCGATGGTGTGGCCAGATCATGTTAACAAGGACAGTGGACACCAAATGCAGAAGTTCACAACCAACCAGTTGATTGTTCAGCCTGGGTACATGCTTCAGTTTAAGGTAAAAAAAAAATGTTATTTGTTTATTACACACCAATCATGCTTTAATACACATAGGCTACTTAGAAAAAAATTGATGAATATATTATACTTTAAAAAAAGTTTTTTTTAGATCAATATTTATTTCTCAACTACCTTTGATATTTTTTTATATTAAAATATTTAAGCAATTCTTGCAATTTGAGCAATTCTTTTTTAGTGCATAGTACATATATAAACTTCAAATAATTATAATTTCTTTGAAATCCAAATATTACCTTTAATTAGCCTAAAATAGTATAATCCCATTTTAGCTATGGTTTAATTTCATTAAAAAATTCAATGTTGCATAATTTTTAACTGGCACTTAAATTAACAGACGTTATTTATAATACATCTCTTGGTCATTTAATGACTAATTAAATGACATAAGACTAAGTATATCTGTATTTATTCATCGTTTAGATAATAATAGGCTGTGGAAAGTTTGAAGATGTTTGCACAGCTCCAGACAGTAAAATCAAGTTGGAATTTAGAAGGAACCCAAGCACAGAACTCTGGGAGCCTGTACAGCCATCTTGTCTTCCAGGCAGTCAAAATGGTGGCTTGTGTAACCCACACAGCCACCATCATGCCAGTTACTACAATGTGTCACAAGTGCCAGTTTGGACAAGGATTACAATCCCTCTCTCAGAGGTTACTTTTTCAAGGTATTAATCTCATGACTATTATAGTGTACAGCATTATTTATATATTGTAAGTGTTTATTGAACTTTCTAAGTACACATTTTTCAAATATCATGAAGGTAAATGTTATCTTATTTGTGAGTTAATTATTTAAATTTTGTTTATGTTATTTATGTACCTTAGTACTTATTTTATGGATTCTATATTAGCCAGGTTAGGTATTTATAGTAATATTAGGATTTTTTTTTCTTTGTTTTAAATATTTTCATCCCCAGTTTTAAAATATTATTTCTCATTTGAAAACATGTTCTATTGTAGCACAACACAGTTTCGATGGATTCAAGAAGGAAAAAATAGCAGCTCAGCTTGGGCTTTGGATGATATTTATATTGGTGAGAGGTGTGAAGATATGTGCAGTGGCAGAGGGGACTGTATTCAAGGAGTTTGTCACTGTGATGAAAATTACATAGGTAGGTCTTATCATATGGCTAGGATATAGAGTAACATATCCTAATAAGTAATTTACCAAAAAAATGAAATTTAAGTTTGTATGAACTGTGTCAGATTACAATATCCAAAATGATCAGTCAACTTTATCAACATAGAAAATATTTGTGATTACATAATAATTGATAATTATTCTGAATGATTTTCCTTTCAAAGTCAAATGAAATGTATGTGTTCCAGGTCCAAACTGTTTACCAAACGCCAACAGATTATTGACTCGTCTGTTTGACTCATTTGAGGGAGGAATATTCACATCCCACTGGCAAACAATTTCTGGTGGAGGAATTGGGTTTGGTTGTGGGGCCTTGTTGCCTTACGCCCATGGGAAAACTCTCTACTTTAATGGGTGTGGTGAGAGGCAGGCCATCACTGCTGAACTGGATACATCAGATGCTATGTGAGGAAAAGTGTTGTCATTAGTGTCTGTTAAGACTTGATAATGATGCAAATCTTCCATTGATTGAATAGCTATGTATGGAGTGGCACTGTTATTATCCCTTCATTTAATAATTTCTGCAAAACAGCTCCGGTGTAAATTAAGTTTTTATTTAATTGATGTGTACCGAATAGTGCTCTTATTTTACATATTAATCATGCAATGAAAGAATAAAAAGAATAGGGAAAATTATATTACTTAATTAACTTCTGCAATATATCTCAAGTTCTACTACAATTCTGGTTACACTTATCTACACAATTTAATTTTGGTTTTAAAAAATGTCTTTATGTGTCTTCTCCAGAAAAATCATCTTTGTAATACAGATAGGTTGTACTGCTCAGACAGACAACTGTAATGTACAGTTAGGAGAGGGCCCAAAATATAGAGGTGTCTTACTGCAATACTCTAAGAACAAGGTATGTTCTCACAGCATTCATAAGTGTCTACTCCTAATGATGTCCAGCTTAATTTTATTAAATTTTATTACTTTTGAAATTTTGTAAATGTAAATACTGTTGTTAAAACCATTTTTTAAGAGTGATTAAATTAAAATACTAAAAAAAATTTCTTTTAACAGGGTGCAGAATGGTATCTTTTAGCTCAACATGATCCCATAGATTTCTTGAGACCAAAGCGAGTTGCTTATGACATCCCTCAAGCAGCTAAAGAAGTTGGTGTGCAGTTCAGGTGGTGGCAGCCAGTGCATGATGGTCATGGTTTTGATCAGTGGGCCATTGATCATGTTGAAATTATTTCGTAAGTAAACATATTTCTATTATTCAATATGGAGTAAATGGAGGTGATGAAATTTTTTTTTTAATTTTGTGTATTACTTTTATTTTATGTTAGAGTTTTAACATATTTGGATGTTGGCTATTAGTGCCCAATTATTAAATTTTTCTTCAGGAGTCGAAGACATAACAAGAGAGGCAGAAAAAAGAATTAAAATAAATGCTGAGGACTTGATAGATAAATATTGTAAATAAAACGACAGTGTTTCTAATGTTGCAACATTTTTATGTATAGTGTATAGATCTGCATACTTTTAAAATGTGTTGAAATTTATCTAGAAATAGTGATAACTGGATGAAATTTAACTATACTATTAACACTTGAATCTTGCACCAGATGTATATATGGTGTAAGGATGTTGATTTTGTTAACAAGTTTTTTACTTCACTTTAATCAAACATGAATGTGTTGTTTAAAATAAAAATAAAAATTTTCAAAATCCAATTTGTTATTTGAATATTTTTAAACAATATCTATGTCCAACTGAAAAACAACAACAAAATCCTATGTGTGTAAATTTCATTTATTTATGCATATTGAAACAACCTTAAATATATCAAATCCAATGGTGCTCTGAACTTAAAAATGACAGTATGAACAAGGAGAAAATGATGACAACTCAGACATTAGCGATGGGTCATTTTTTTCCAGATTTCTTTATACCACCAGATGCTGAAAAATTGAATGTTTACAATTAACAAAATAAAGAATAAAAATCAATACGTCTCTCAAGCAAATTTAATTTTTATAGTTCTTACACTAGTCTTTGTAGTGTTTTCTAAGTTTCTGATATGTAGTACCTAGGACAAAGTAAATAAATTGCTTGAAATGTTTATTTTAAAGAAATTGACTAATTTAAAAAAAAAACGTGAAACTCAGCCTGTAAGCATATAGTGGAAAATCTCAAATAGGAATTGTTCTTGCTATGAGTAGTATCACGTATGCTATAGGTCTACACTACCGATATCTAAACCAATGTGAACTCAGTGACCCCTCGACCAGGATCTTTTCCATCTCACTAAAAACGTGAGAGGCCAATGACACGGGTGACAATTTTTAGATTAAGCATATTTCTTGTTGAATTTTTTTAAATCTAGCTTTTATCTAGGTAATATCTAGAAGAAAGGGTTATTTTTTTTTAAAATATGATCTGTGATTGATCTAGATGGGCCTAGATCTTGTTTAGTAAAAACTTTTCTTCACGCACATCTCAAACAACATGCCTCAATAAATTATGTCTCGCTATTTTTACCTGTAATTCCACCGCAACTATGTCTCGCATTTTACCCACACCCAGATCATTTTCATAAAATGAATATAAACCTACGCTTGAATAATTTATTATTTTATGATTTAAACTTTAGACTATTTTTCTTGAAAACTAAGTAGATCTAGTTGTAGGTTTAATTTTATTAGATATTTTCCATGTGAAACCAGACTTCCAATGATCAAGGCAAGACCACAGACCATTCTCGGAGTTAATAAAGTTCACAACATAGACCCAACGACTACCGCCCAACATGACATTGGCGGGAGGGGAGGGGATTGTTACAGAAGATGCTTGAAACAATCGAGCGGGATAACACAGCTGAAATTTTAACTAGCTAAATATAGTCAAAATCTAGTCTAAAAGTAAAACTCGACCGGGAATATTACGTTTTACAACACACAAAAAAAAGGTCGACCCAATTCAATTTTGATTTCTACAGAAGGCAAAAGTGTAACCTTTGCAGCATAATCATAGTTCCGTAACCTGGGTGTCAAAATCGTAAAATTACGGCCAAAACCATTCAAGCAGGCTGATTATATATGAGGTTCATTAGCAATAGTTTACTATTAATAAATAAAAATTACATTAGTCCCTGAGAAACGTTAACAAAATAATACTTCTAATAATTATATTATTTCTATAAAATTTTATTTTAAATGCAAAAAACTATTTCAATATAGTCACTGGAGCTACTTACTAAGTTACTTTTACAATATCACAGTACTAGTTACATTATAAATAAAGGCAGAGATATTTTAATTAGATTTAATTTTGCTATTTATATTGCTCATAATTTTGAAAAAGAAATTTAAGAAAAATTGTAGATAATGAACTACTTGTGATAGAGCAACAAGAAAACAACATTAAGAAAACATTATATTTTCTTCATCCGCCACTATCTGCAAAATCTCGCAGTCTCACTGGACTGTAACAACCAAAAAAATTCTTGGGTGACCGCAGGCACGTAGGACTGTAAAGGGTTAAATATTTTGAAAATATATTTATTATTGTCTGAAACAACTTACTTAAAGGTCCTTTTCCTGCAGCTTTGGCAGCAGCTTCTTTCAAAGCTTTCTGTTCTTCCTTTTGTTTTTGTTTGAAGGCCATATCTTCCTATTTTGAATAAAAAAATATACTTGGTAAACACTATTTTAGTAATATTACTTTAAAATTTCTAAATATAACAAAAAACTGCATTTTTGATCATAAATTTTCTAACCTCATCCATCTCATCTTTGCCTTTCTTGGGCTGCTTTAAAGGCTTCTTTTTACCACCTGAAAACAGAATTTTAAAACACTGAGTTTTTTTTTAATACAAGAAATTTCAAGTGATGCTAGTGATTTGAAAGAACAAGGTATATGTGCTTACAACTCTTGGTGCCAGTATTGAAAATTTGAGAACTACAAACACAAATATAGAAACTAAAATATTTTCCCATTAGAAAAACATCAATTGTTACGTAATAACAGTACTACTCAAAGCTTCACAAATACTTTTTTTGTAAATCATGTTGTGTTACCAATTATTAATGGCGAGGCAGTAAATTGCGAAAAGGGTGCAAGAACCACAGGTGACATAACATTTTTGTCTGGCTTCTTACCCCCACCCAATACTTGTACTTTGTGGGTGTAAAATCCAAGACTGCAAAGATTATACTGCATTCGATTTACAATGAACTTTTAAGATGTTTCCATTGTATTGTTGACATGCTGATGATTTTTTTCAACTTTTTTTTTGTGGAACTCCATAGCCACTTGACAAATTGCTTTTAGGGCATCACTGTGCTCGAAGCCACTACCACCGCAAACATTTGAATTGTTGCAAAAAAAGTTTGCATTATTGCCGGCACCTACGATTTATATTTTCTTCTCAATTTTGTTGATTTTTAAAAATGTTTATAATTAAAAATACTTGAAAAAAAAAATAGGCCTACACTTTTTTAATATTTACTATTATATGCTTTCTACAAGATCAGAAGATATTGACCTTCAAATCTTTAACACTTTGTATTGTTTAAGTCACAATGACCCCAAGCACATTTGTCATATTGCTAGGCCCTATTGCTCAGGCTATGTCCTATGTTAAAGTTTTTAGATGCATTGACTGTGACCCCTCTTGCGCAGACAAGAAAACATGAGCGGCTAGAAGTGGGCGACAATGTTCAGATTTTTAAATATAGATCTAGATATAGATTTTTAAAAATATAGTCTTTCTCTTTATGTACTCAAACGCACATGTCGACTGAGACAGGATTTTTATCCAGCTGACAAGAAAACATGAGCGACGATCATAGGAGCAAAGATGTTAAGGTTTTTTAATATTAAAAAAATCAAAACTAGATCAAGCAATTTTTTTTTAAAAAGGACAACATTCATCACTTGTGATATATCTACTTATGTAATTTATAACTTTTCTTTTCGTACATCTGGAGAAAAACATACCACCAAAAGCAAGAATAAAAAAAAATGTCATGCAAATTTTGTCTCGCTATTCACTAATGATTCTGCAGGTATGTCTGGCATTTTCTTTTCACAATATACCGCCTCACTATTCCATGTCTCACAATTTACCAACACCCAACATTTTGCTAGAATAGCAGTGCTTTCATTCGAACCATTCCCCCCCCCCCCTCAGGTAGTATTATTAATTGTTATATTATAAATTATAAGTGTAGGCCTATGACAATATTTCAAAATAATTGAAAACTAGATTGAAATGAGAACTGAGTAATGATGAGTTGTACTGCTTGGATACTGATTCTAGCAAGTTCAGGATCTAGATCTAGGCCTAGATCTAGTGTAGGGATACTCACTAATTTTAAATTTCGTTATTTTTCAATTTAAACATTACCAATGAAAACTAGAGATCAATCTCTAATCAATCAAATACTTAATTTGTTGACAATAAACTCATTTGGAGCTTAATTACTGATTTTTATTAATTGGCCACTCCCTGCATTGCAAGCCAAACAATCCGTGACAACCATATGCCTATCTGAAGAGAAGAACTCTGCATGGTTGACCTTGCAGCTGATTTGATTTTAGCAGAATATGCACAGTACATTTGATTTTATTACCACATTTCTATTCGTATGGACACTGTCTTCGTCAGAATAAAAATCACAAGATGGAATTAGATCTAGATCTACATTTTTAAAAATATTAGATTTCCTTTTTTTTTTAATGGAAGGATGTTTAAAAAGGAAAACTAAACCCAGATTAATGAATTTGATGACAAATATGCGTCAATAAAATATGTTTAAGAATATAGAATAGATCTAAACTTTTTAAAGATATTCTATCCCATGCATGTTTTATTAACTAGTGTAAGTGTTTTAGCAATGCTTAATCAGGGCAATTTATAAAATTCTAGAGATGTCATTGTAAAATGAATCTAACCCTCCTCTCTCACTGGACTTGGGACAGGTGTGTTATTCACAAAGTTTCGCCGATGCTCAGTTTAAAATATTGTTAAGATTTGTAAGTATTTGATTTTTTTTTTTTTTAAATCTGCAATAGCATTAAAATTGATAAAGTTAGCGTGGCGGACATCTCGCTCGCGTAGTTTTGTCAACCAGAAAAGTTAGCCTATCAAATACAATTAATCAGGCCTATAAAATAAAAAGAGGCCAATCACATTAAAATGATCGCCTGTGAGCGAAGATATATGCAAATTACAAACATCGCCAGCCCGCCTGCGTTCTTTTGTCAACCAGCGAGAGAAAACTCACAGCACAGTGTGAGCATGCGCTAAATCTAGTCCAAGTACTTTGTTATCCCAAGTTATAATTAGTATTGTAGGTCTAGATTAATATAAAGTTCACATTAAATGTATTTAATTAAGATGTGTGTCTATTTGATTGTTCAAATGTCAGCGCATACAAATTTATTACCCCGAGAGCGAGAATTAGGCCTATGCCTATGCATTCCAAACATCGACACAGACCAAGTGTGACACACGACTCGCTCGCTCGCGCTGGTTTGTCAGCGAGAGAGGCATCGCCCGCCACAGCACGGGCACAGCACACACATGTCCTAGTTCATGCGTACTTGGTTTACTAAGTAATAATTAGTACTGTAAACTTAGACCCAACGCTAAAATTATTTAATTTATCAGGCCTCTAAAATCGTAATAATATTAACATTATTAAGCCTAATCAATGTATCAACGAAGACCAGTGAAAATAATATTATAATTAGCCTAATTAAAATTTATTAAATCAATAAGAATTAAGACAAATTAATTAAGCTATAACAAATTTGAAAACAAATAATTAGGCCTAAATGTAAATAACACAAAGACCAACGCTCACTACTAGATCTAATTCCAGGGATCAACAAAAAAAAATTAAAAAAATAACAGATCGTCGTGGTTTAAGGGCTTTTAGAGTCATAGTATAATCCAAAAGCCAGGTGAAATATCCATAATTAGGCTTAATTAGTCTAATTACGCTAGCAAAATAAGCTGAAAAAGAGTGTCAAGTGAAAAGAAAACACAATTATATAAGCAGCGAGGATACTACTGTACAGCTTCCGTAACAATAGCGATGACGTCACAATAAAAAATTACGTGCTTTCAGTGACCTTTTTAGGAGGCCGATTTCTTAAAATCGGCACATAATAATTGCATTTTTTTTAGCGCAATTTCCATTCTGGAGAATTGCGTTTATTAACTCGTCTTTTCTGGGAATGAATGGATGGATGGATGGATGGATGGATGTGTGTCCGCAGCTTTAAGTCGTATCTCCTCCTCAACGAAGCAATATCGAGGACTAGTTCCAAAAGCAATTATGTTAAGCAAGTTACGAGGATGAACATAGGCCATAAAAATTCCGGGTTTCTTTCATGGATTTCCCGAAAAAGCCAAAAAACCTCGAAAAAATGCAGTTTTTGGCCCATATCTCGGCAACCAGACCACTTAGTGACTTAAAACATGTACCAATCGATTTCTGCCATAATTTAGAACAATATTGCCGAAGAAAGTTTTCAAAAATATCCTTTCGTTTGGTCACAAAAAAAATTTTGAATTAATTAGAATTTGGACCGAATTAGTAGGCATTTTATGCAACCACACCACACGCGTCATCACATTCAATAGCTGCGCCATCACGTTCAATGGCTGCGACGTCACGTTCGGTAGCTGGGCGCGCAATGGTTTTTAGTCATGTTACTCTATTGTAAATAAAACATGTAAAATACTGAAAAAAAAATTAATAAAAAACGTTTTAATAACTAACCAATGGTTTTACTAACCATGCTCTTGATTTACGCTACGACAGAGCTATTTTTAGATAACACAAGGAAATTGCGCTAAAATTGTCACTAGACTTTTTTTAATTACTTGTTTCACTAAACGATCAATCTAATAATACCCTACCTTACAGTGCCATTTAGACACCTAACAGTTAGCGAGGTTCACTAACTTGAAAGCGTCCTTGGTTGCTAACCAGAACATGGCGTAAGGATCGGACCATGACTTCCGGCGAGTTTTTCGACTTAGTTCCAGAGACCTTCTTAGAATTACTTTTAAAAATGTTTATCACGAGTAAAATGGTGGGTTTTCACGTTATAAAAACATGCTATAGGTGGCAAGGCTAAATATGCCAGAAAAGCATTTTCAAAAATTGCTTTGGGGAATGTAGGCTAAATTTAAAGTCGGTGTCATTCAAAATAATATAACTTTTTAAATATAGATCTCCATATCACAAAATTGATTTCCATAGTAAAGCATTATTAGTTTTATCAGTCTATGAAAAAATAAATCAAATATCGTCAACCCTTTTTTTTATAAGATCGACCAAAAAATGACAACCAAATTTTTTAATTTTTTTTGACCACGTGACCGCTATTTGAATGGATACGTTTACCTGGCATGGTTTTTTATTTTGCTCTTTTATACAATAAAAAATGTTATAAAATTAAAGAAATAAAAGAATTCAAACATCACTTCTGTCTTGTCTTTTTTTTAATTCTTTTCTGATGACATTCTCTTAAATGTTTTTCCTCTATAAATATATCCCGACGATAGACGGGCCAATTCTACTTTTAGGAACTCTCTTGTGAAAAAAAAATAGATCTATTTCACGGTCACTTAAAAAGTTAAACCTTTCAACTTTTAACCAGGTTGTCATGGATGATCCGTCATATCATAGCTGTGAGTGACAAAAAAATTTAAAATTCAATAATTTAGTCTAAACTCGCTACAACCCCCAAAATTAGTGCCTAGAGGATAAAGTATGGACGTTTTTTATTCAGTTGTCATGTTTAAATTGAGAATTGAGTAGATTTCACATATAGTAAGAAAAACTACTAACAGTCCTTTATTTAAAGTTTTTAAACAACTCAAACTATACCCATGTTTACGTTTGACCTCCATGGTCGGAAGCAAATTTTTAAAAAAAAATTCTGCGAAAAATAGGTTTGTCATCTTCAGATAGCTTAAAATACGAGAAAAAAAACGCCATTTTTCGCGTGATAATTATTTTTAAACTTAATGTTAAGGTGGTCTCTCGAACATAGCAGAAAAAATTGCCCAATCGTAGGCTAAGGTGAGGTAGCCATGTTCTGGTTAGCAACCAAGGACGCTTTCAAGTTAGTGAGCCTCGCTAATCTAGTGATTATGATTTTATCGAGATCAAGATTGATTAGATCTGGATCGATTCTATTCTAGAGAATCAAGATCTCTAGATCTAGATCTATCTAGATTCTAGATCCAGAATCTAGATCTAGTCTAGAATCTAGCTCTCACTCTCAGAATGATGTTATTTTCATTTGAATTTTGATTGAATGTTAATCAGACCAGGCAGACAGTAAGGTTGAATCAGGTCGATTCTATTTATTTTTATTTACTCTAGACTCTAGACTCTAGATCTTCATTCCTTATCTTTTAAAATCGTCAATCTCTTTAGTTTTTACCTTCTCTGCCGGACATTGTAGGTTTTATTTCGAAATATGTCAACTGAGGTAGAATCTAAACTCTTGATCTAGTTTAAGTTTAAAGACACCAAACAGTAAGCCTTGCTTCCGTCGACGCTTTTGCCTGAGATTTCAATTTTTAATGCAACCACAGAGACATGTTCTTTTAAAATATCGAAATAAAAAATGAAGAAATTATTCATTTTATTAAATCGAAAAGAAATAGAAATTGGATTAGTCAAATTATTTTTTTTTATAAACTTAGTTTTGTAGTTACTTAATTAATTAATTAGTTATTAGTCTAGTAGTCTAAATATTATTCCTTAAAACTAACCTATACAATATTAGCAGGCTTTTTTTTTTAATTTTACAGATGTATTATTAAGCCTAGAATCATATAAATCTAAGTCAGTATAAGATATAAGAAGACTAAATTACAGTGTAATTGTGGATTGTGATATAGATCTAGATGCTATAATAGTGTCATCCATAAACGAATTGACGTGTGTTTAAAACGAGCATCCCCTACAGTGACAACACAGTGGTGTCACTATAGATCTAGGTCGGGTGTAACCCGGTAAGGTAACTCGGGGTGTGGTTCCCTCCTTCCCCCCCCCCCCCCCCCTCTACAACACGAATATAATTATTTTTTCTTGATATAGTAAAAATAATTTTGAGGCCGATGTAATGTGACGATTGTGAACATTAGAAATAAAAGCATTAAACAGTGACATATTTAAAGCAATACGACAGTTGTGAATACTCACAATATTAATTAGTGTTCTAACGCGCGTGTTCACTCAGACCTCGACCGCTAGATAACAAGGAAAATTGTTTGAGATATACTGATATAGAGATCTAGGCCTATTCTAACAGATTACTACTTTAAAAAGATATAACTGCTGAAATTCAGTTTATGACTTTATAAACAGTGACGTGTCGTCACACCTTCAAGTCCGCCCCCTGCTACATCGTCAGTGTTTCTTCCAGACTTTTTTCTCCGGGGGGGGGGGCACTTGAAATTTTCGGGGGGGGGGGGGGGGCGGTAGACTTTCTTTGGGGGGGGGGCGGACACTGTTAAAAGTATATATTTTCTATATAAATTATATAAATTTCATTTCGTACGGGGGGGGGGGGGGCGGTAGAATTTTTTCGGTGGGTGGTGTAGGGGGGCTCCGCCCCCCCCCCCCCCCCCCCCCCCGAAGAGATGCCTGGAAGAAACTCTGTACATCGTCACAAAATGTAATCATTTATGGACGACCAGTTAGTAAATAAAAACCTAAGAGAAATTTTGCTTGTAAAATGTTTAACTTTTATATTCCCGCTTCTCAACTATTCTAACGTCGAATTTTAAGTTTATAGTTATAGGACAAATAGTAGGTCTACACAATAGCAGGTTAGTAGTGAATTTCATTAATATTTTATTAATCACTAAATCAATTGTTTATTCCACAGCAGGGGATATTTATGATAGCCTATCCAGAACTTTCCTTACAGAAAGGAAGAAAATTAAGGCCACCCCCCCCCCTTACAGTTCCCAAAAAAAACGTTTCGCTTACTCTCAGAGTTTCTTCCAGGCGTCAAGGCATCTCTTCAGGGATCCCCCCCACCCGACAATATGGAATGTATATAGAAAAAATATATATTTAACAGTGTCCGCACCCCCCTCCCGCCCCCGAGCATTTAGAAAATATATACATTTTACATATATTTAACAGTGTTCACCCCCGCCCCCCTCTCCCCCCCCCCCCCCCCCGAGGAGAAAAAAAGTATGGAAGAAACACTGCTCACTCTTGATGCTCCACCAAATCAAGGTTCAGGGAAAAAAGCCTTACAAAGATGTGGAGTTGTGGTTAAAAACAAGTTAATAAAAAGTCTAGTGACAATTTAAGCGCAATTTCCTTAATTAATTTTTTGTGACCGAACGAAAGGATATTTTTGAAAACTTCCTTCGGCAATATTGTTCTAAATTATGGCAGGAATCGATTGGTAAATGTTTCAAGTCGCTAAGTGGTCTGGTTGCCGAGATATGGGCCAAAAACTGCATTTTTTTTCGAGTTTTTTTTGGCTTTTCCGAGAAATCCAGAAAGGAATTCCGGGAATTTTTTTGGCCCACAATCATCCTCGGAACTTGCTTAACATATTTGCTTTTGGAACTAGTCCTCGATATTGCTTCGTTGAGGAGGAGATACGACCAGTGTTTCTTCCAGACTTTTTCTCCGGGGGGGGGGGAGGCACTTGAAATCTTCGGGGGGGCGGTAAACTTTCTTCGGGGGGGGGGGGGGCGGACACTGTTAAAAGTATATATTTTCTATATAAATTATATAAATTTCATTTCGTTCGGGGGGGGGGGGGGGCTTCGCCCTCCCGAAGAGATGCCTGGAAGAAACTCTGGATACGACTTAAAGCTGCGGACACACATTGGACACACATCCATCCAGAACGAGTTAATTAATAATCGCAATTGTCCGTATGGAAATTGCGCTAAAAACTGTTCCCCCCAAAGCAGTTATAAACCCGATAGGTTTGTAAAGAAATTAAAGCATGTGGCACAGTGGCGTAGCGAGGTCGGGTGTCACCCGGTGCGGCACTTAATGGTGTCACCCCCCCAGAGGCATAGAGACCCTTCCCAGGGACAAACTTTCAAATTTTCGATTTGCACCCCCCCCCCCCTCAAACTTTCGATTTGCACCCCCCCCCCTCGAGTTTTCGATTTGCACCCCCCCCCTCAAACTTTCGATTTGCACCGCCCCCCCTCGAGTTTTTCTCTATATATTTTGCTATCTTTTGCCTTGGTGTCACCCCCCCTAAATGGTGTCACCCGGTGCGGTCCGCACCCCCCGCCCCCCCCCTCGCTACGCCCCTGATGTGGCATCAACTCATGCTGCTTCACTTGTGGGGACCAGGTCTTTATTAGACTACATACAACTCCACTAAATTTAGATTCTGTTTCTTGTAATATAAAAAATAATGAATACATTATTCCTGTTAATGTTATCAACACAATATTTTTAGATTTAGAATTATTCTGTGTCTAAAGCAAAACATTTTTTTTTACAAATTTTTGAATTCTATCATTTTTCTCTTCTTTTTTTTTTTTCTTAGTATGAAAATACAACGCATTTTTGTAATTTTCAATTATTTTTTTCTACCTCAGAAAGATTCATTTTAGATGACTGAAATTGGCCATAGATATTACAAACTTTGCAGCAACTTTACCAATTTCTACACTTCTATGTTATTTATTTTAGAAAATATTGGTTCTCAAAAATGGCACTTTTTGAAAATCAGTTTTTTTTTCTTCTACAATTCTGCTTTTTTTTAAAAATCGCATAACTGTTTTATTTATTAAGATATTTTTTATAAATTTGTGTCATAGTCATAGAGCTTACAATTGAAAGTTCTTTCGGGACATCATCACTACAGAAGTCTGCAATTTATGGCAGAGGCGTAGCGACCCTTCCTTGCGCCCGGGGACAAACTTTCAATTTGCACCCCCCCCCCCCTCAAACTTTCGATTTTCACCCCTCCCCCCTCAAACTTTCGATTTGCACCCCCCGCCCTCGAACTTTTGATTTACACCCCCCCCCCCCCCCTCAAACTTTCAATTTGTCTTTCCAATCCATTTTGGCGCCCCCTAAGGTCGGCGCCCGGGGACATATGTCCCCCCCCCCCCCTTGCTACGCCTCTGATCTATGGTTAACTTCAGTTTGTACTACCTATTCTAAGCCTACTCACCCAATTAAGTTTACAATTTGTATTAGGGCTTAAAGCTCCCCCCCCTCCCCCACACAAAAAAATATACACTCACTAAGTTAAGCTTTTATATGCGGTAAACCAAAATTGTGACGTTCATTTACCTAGCAATCGATTTATATGTGGCGATTGTTTCTATTGGCTGTCAACCCTATCCTCTTTCAGTAGCAGTTTCTTCCAGTGAGCCCCCTTTCCCCCCCCCCCCCCGAACGAAATGAAATTTATATAATTTATATAGAAAATTTATACTTTTAACAGTGTCCCCCCCCCCCCCCCGAAAATTTCAAGTGCCTCCCCGGAGAAAAAAGTCTGGAAGAAACACTGTTCAGTAAGTTCAACTGTGATGTGTAAAATCAGCTCACTCGCTAATTGGTGTCACCCCAACTATCTCTTTTATTTTTTTGGACGACTTGTGTCAACATTTGTGCATGTGTGATATTAACCCAATGTTGTCCTACTAAATATTTTTTATAACCTTGGTGTTGTAATAATCCCAACTTTTTCAATTGTATGACACCCCCTACCCCTTCTAGTAGAGGAATAAATAAATATTGAGAGGAATAAAGAATGCGTTTATTACTTTCAGTACTTTAACTTTAACTCGATAAAGAATATTTTTCTTTGTAATAAACAATTTTCCCCTATCATACTCATCCGGAGATGTTACATGTAGGCCTATTTAAAATTGTATGCAACTCTTAATTAGTTGTAAATGAAACTGGAAAAAGCACCACGTTTTATGTACATTTTTTTCGCCATGGTGACCCCCCACCAGACTGTCGTCACACCTCAGCATCACACACCATAAAAACTTAGTAAATATTTTTAGAAAAAAATTGCTACGTAACAGCATTAAGTAACCTCGCTATTATTAATCAAACGTAATTACGATTTATAAACAAAATGTTTTCAAACACGCAAAATTATTAATAAATTTCAAACTTTCCTTCATTAAAAAATTAGTCATCACAAAAGTTCAGCCTTTTCCCTAAATTGTGTTAAGTCTTTTACTTTTACACTTATGTAAGCAAGTGTTCCCCTTGCTGCAGAGAACCAAAGAATTAGTGACGTAGTTTGATTACTTGAATTCATGTTTTTTTGTGGCCAGTTGCCTAAAACTACTACTTCAACTTGACTCATGCCACAATTACATCCTGTTAAAATTGAATTGTGTAATTGCAGGTCAGTGTCCAATATATGTTTTGGTTGCAATTTAGTTGTTTAATATTGTAAATTGTTCCACTGTAGGCCTACTAATTAAATGGTAACGAGACAAAATGACAATGTAGCAACACTACTAGTATTACCAGTAGCAGGATTTGTGGTTGCCAAATGTTAAAAATTTTCAAAACTGGTGCAACCTTGCCTTCATTGAGCACAAGGGTTGCTTGCAATCTTTAATACAATTGCAATCAATGTCTTCTTACCACTGGTCTATTGTGTAGCATTTGAGCCACTAAATTAGATGGCTATGGTACTAGAGCAATTTCTTCAGATATTTTTATATACACAAATGCAGCACACTATGCATTAAACATTGCCATTGTGGTATTTGTACTGAAGTAGGCAAGTTTTTAAAAACTATACTTCACAAGGTTTAGATGTAACAACTATTTTTTTACATAATACAGCCTCCACTTTCACACATTAATCAGGGATTTTTTTGCAGATTAGCTGTTAGTAAATAAATTTTACAAGTGAAATAAATTATTCTTGACTATTAACCTGTGGATTGTATCACACAAGTTGTGGAGCTGTACAAGACCAATTCTAATACATTGCTACATCCCATATCTGAATTAATAGATCATTCATACAGACAATTTAATCAGCCAAACAAGAATAGAAACTGCAAACAAAAATAAAACTACATTAAAAACATTTAATATCAATTGCAAATATTTTTTACAACATTGGATTGCAGAATAACGATCATGACCATTTGAAGAAACTATGGACAGGATGAGATGAAGACCATACTGGACCCTTGCTTACTTTTTGCCACCTTTCTTTCCACCAGCAGCTGTGAAAGAAAAAAAATATATTCAGGAATATGCAAAGGAATTCCAGTTTAAATTTTAATGTTTGCCAAAACTGGATCTGGAGAAGTCTCCAATGGGTTGGTTCCTTAGCTGAATTCTATATAGGGCCTAGTGTAAAAAAAAAAAATGGGAATGTGGAAGAGATTATAAACAAAATATATAATTTGCAGATGTAGGAATCCAATTCAAGGAATATTTCTGGATAGCTGTAAATGTGCTTATTCTTAGGCTTCACTTTATACAGGATAAACCAGCTGTGGAGAAAGTGTAAAAGCACACAAATAACTGAGCCTCACAAATGATCATGAAAATAAAGAAATACCAACAAACTTGCTGTGCAGGCCTGGACAAAAAGCAGAGCCATCAATTTTCTTCCATATTTACAGAAGAAACATCTTACCTTTATCTGCACCTTTTGCAGCAGGGGCCTCAGTCTGGTTCTTTGCTTCAGTTTCCTTTGGAGCAGCTCCTTTCTTTTTACCACCTACAAAACAGTTATGATATTAGTTCTCACTTTTGACCAAGTAGGTTTAATTTTGTATACTTAAATTTATAAAATAAACTAGCAAATATAGAAACTGCTAAACTAGAGGAATCTAGTAGTAACACTGGTAGAAAATTCTACATAGAAAAGAATTCTAAAGTAATTATAGAATCTAGAAATCTAGATCTATAGTAAGTAGTGTTGCACATTAGAAGTAGAAGAGATACATCTGAGAGATCAAAAAAAAAAAAAAAAAAAAGATGTCTAGCCAACACCTAAGCCAAACTTAGTACATGCATAGACTGTCATAGATCTACATATATATGTCATTAGACTTAGATCTATATCTAGATTAGTACATAATCATACATAATACAATACATACACTTAAGACAGGCAAGTAAAACTAAAAACAGGCACTTAAATAAGTTTAAATAAATAAGTCCCCCTCCTAGATCTAGATATCTAGAATGGATCCTAGATTTAGAAATCTAAACAATCTGCTGCACATAGATCACTAGATCTATATAAGTCTAGTATATAATTATAATCTAGATTAGATTGCTTGTAAATTAAATTAAATCTAGATTCTAGAGAGTAGAGTAGGATCAAAGAACATCAGTGGTTGTTAGATTCTCTACCTCAAAAGTTGATTAGTAGTTTTAATGGGGGTTTGTGGGGTACTTAAATAAAAATATAAATATATAGGCCTAGATCTAGATCTAATAAATAAAAGTTAAGTTACTGGGGCTACTGGCTGGGTCCTTCACCTATCTAGATTCTATATGATCTAGATCTAGACCTAGATAAATTCCAGTTTAGATCTGTGTGACTATAGATTATAGATCTAGAATCTAGAAATTAGATCTAGTCTAGATCTATCTAGATTTATAAGTATAGTATAAAGTATAGACAGTCTAGTATAGGCCTAGATTCTCTAGACTAAAACAAAATAAAATAAAATTTAAGTCGTAAGATAAATCTAGGTCTATCAATTTAAAATTTACCATCAAAGATCTAGATCTCTAGATTCTACAATATTCTAGTAGATTCTAGACTAATATTCTACATCTGATCTTAGATCTAGATCTAAGACTCTAGAGAATCTAGATCTAGATTTAGATCTAGATCTAGATCTAGATTAGATCTAGTCTAGATTTTCTAGATCTAGATTAAGTCTAAGTAAATCTTGATCCTAGTAAAAAACTACTAGAACTAGATTCTAGATCTAGTATTAAATTATTAGATCTAGCGTCTCTAGAATCTATAAATCTACTCCAGCCCATGACTAGATCTAGAGGATTTCTGATTAACAGTGATTTGATTAGATTTGTAGATCTAGACGGCTAGTTTACAACCACAGCCATTGCCCGGCTAGCAAACAAGTTGTTTAGCGTCTGCTAGATTCGGGTCTAGCCAGATCTAAAGACAGTTAGCCTATGTCAAATGTAGACAAGCGTAAAGCATACACGCGCGTAAATATGCTATAGATAAATACATATTCTAAATCAAAGTATAATGAATATTTACCGTCACGTCCAGACATTTTTAATAATAATTTGCAAGCTTGGTTAGTCTAGTAGCACAAATAATTTTATACAGAAAATTCTCGCAATAATTCACGGAGGTTTGGCTTTTATACTCCAGCCAACCGTCCGCTTCTCTGTGTAATCGAGTACTTAGCTTTAGAAAAATAAAAATTAAAAAAATGATCATAATTTAAATCTAGTTGTTTCTAGTTTTTAAATTATAAAATAATATTAAGGATAAAATTAACTCATATATCCTTATAATTTTATTTAATAATTTTCATATATGCTAGTGCAGTAAGATTTAATAATTATCAAAGTGTGATTACGATTTATATTAACATCTCGATACCAAAATTTACAGCGCGAGCTCAGCCGTCCCAAACCAGTTGGAATCGGTCATAACAGGAAAACGAAAGATATAGAAAATGTTGAATGAGAATTTAGTAGAATAATAAAAACAAAGTAGATCTAGATTTCTATATTTTAAAACATGCAAATGTTGTAGTTAAATTTACTAATGAGCATTGCAATAATTAAATTTATGCAGATTTTAATTTTTTTTTCCATCTTAGGTTGAAATGTAAGGGTAAATACATCTAGATTTAGTGATAATATGCATTAAAATAACTGGCTTTTAAAGTAACTTGCATTAACATTTTTTAAAAAATATGCATGTTTGTTTATCGTTCCCATTAATAATATTGTTGTTTTAGTCTATTAATATTTGAAAATAATTGGGGATGGTAATTACATTAAAGAAATGTTATTAATTACAACAATTTTTTTCCAGTGGCGCAGCCAGGAATTGGTCATGGGAGGGGTTAAAATATTTTTCCATATAAATATAAATATATATATATATATATATATATATATATATATATATATATATATATATATATATGGGGTCGTCCATAAATGACGTCACACTCGAGGGGGGGGTCCGTAATTTTGTGACGGTGTGTGATGAGGGGGAGGTGGGGTGTTCAGATGGTGCGACGTCACACTTTTGCATTATAAAAAAGCAATGTTAGAAAACGAATTTTAGATATTATTTCGCGTTTTAGAAAACTGTTTTAATAACCCCCCCCCCCTGCCAACGCCACTGATTTATTCAAACACTGGACTGGTCTATACAAAAGCACAGCTAGCTAGATTCTATATGCTGACATGCTGAGTCTTCTTATGCTGTCTAGGCTAGGCCTATAGCTATGCTACTTTTTAGAATTTAATCTTTAACAAATAAGTGAGTAACAAAAACAGTAAAGTACCATTTCTACCTAGACAGTCCTTGCTTGTGCAGATGTAGTAGACTTAGAGTTCATCTGTTATGAGTGCCCCCCCCCCCCCCAAGTATAGGCCCATGGCCTATATATAGGCCAACTATATATATATATATATATATATATATATATATATATATCACCCCCCCCCGAAGAGATGCCTGGAATAAACTCTGGCTGGAAACTCTGGACGTTCTACACTTTGTGTGTTCATTTTTAAGGAAGGGGCGGCGGCGGTCGGACTTCCAGTGTTGCAATGGGAAGGGGCTTAAGAAGGTGCAAAGGTCGTATTGTTGCCTATCATTTAAATCATTTTGAGAATAGCCCCTTTAGTGCTACAGGGGGTTGGTGGGATTCAAAATATTTGTTTTACTCTGATTTTATAACTTTATTCTTGAAATACATTTAGAAGAAATAACTACAGGATAGCTCTTAACCAAATAGGAATATTAAAAAAAAAAATCAGGTTCCCTATCCTAGGCCGTGCGGTATAGCCTTTGTTTAGACAGACTGGGAACAAACACTAACCCCCCCCCCCCCCCACACACACACACACACACACACACGCATGACTGTAGGTCAAAGTGACTTTGATCTCAGTTCACTGGCTGGACTGGATTTGTCCTGATTCAGATATGCTTTGACTTTGAGAGTATCAAACTTTGTTACTCTGCTACCTTGAAATAGACAACCCCAGAGTTTCACTGATTTTGAATTTTCAAATAGTAGGTCAAGATCCGATGATAATGCATTGTAATTCGAATATGTTTTTTCCCTCTACTAACGCTTCTGTTTTCTTAGCTAGGGTAATTCAATATCGTACCGGTGGGATCATATTTTCTATCGGCGTAGCAGTCGATAGTGTAAGTGTAAGTGTAAGGTCTCGGACCAGGGTAAGGATAGTGATTTTAGTTTTTAAAAATTCCGACTCTGCCATTACCGGGGAATAAAAACATGTGTTATGCTAATTTTGCAAACTATTTAAAATAAAAATAATGCTCAGTGTTAATTTTCATATTTTAGATTTTTCAATAAAAAGCTTTTGAGCACTTTTGTTTATTCATATTGTTCTTCTTTAATCGCGACAACATTTCTATCACGTGTGAAGTGCGCTCCGGGAAATACCACCTAACCACAGGCCCGCGAATGTAATGCCTTGGCAAAAGTGACACCGACCAATAGCCCCTGTTAAAAGGTCCCCATATAGATCGTCCTAAAAAAAAGATCCCCTACAATATTGCTCACAAATACAATTTGGGCAAAAAGGCTACTAACAAAAAGTATAGTTCCCTTTTCGAACCTGACGGTCCATGAGGCAAGTGAAGTAGAGTTCACCTGTTTTTGTGACCTAGGTATATGAAGGGATAGTGTGCTCAGCACTATGCCCACCCGGCTTTACTTTCCTTAACATGAATTAGGTACCCAACAGAGCTGGGTGGACACATGGACGTTCTTTTGACTTGAACCCGGATTTGAGAATCGAGATCGAGACTTTCTGGTTAGCTGTCTAGCTCTCTTCTGCTAGGCCACGCCTTCCCTCACTAACAAAAATGCTCACGACAAAATGGATCCCGAAAAATAAGCCGTAATATATTGGCTCCCCGAAAAATGACCTCCTGAGAGTCAAAAGGCCGACGACAAAAAATTATGTCGGGGCCGTTTTGTCACTGGTCAGTTTGTCGCTGCGCCAATGGCACCACACCCACCTGAAGTACAA
Source organism: Physella acuta (assembly GCF_028476545.2). Taxonomy (NCBI): domain Eukaryota; kingdom Metazoa; phylum Mollusca; class Gastropoda; family Physidae; genus Physella; species Physella acuta. The sequence continues at coordinate 87,167 of NW_026732848.1, read as the reverse complement.
CTTTTAGTAGAGCCCACACATTAAGTGGTTTCGTACATTTGGGGTCTTCATGTTTCCGCTTAAAGAATACGTTTTAAGACATGTGTACTCATGTAAATCTGCTTTACAAAAATACGAACTTTGTGTGTAAGTATATATTTGTGTGTAAGTGATTATTTTATATCACCAAGAAAAGCATTTAACCGCTCTGTACAGCTTAGCATTAAGTTGATTAAGTGCGGCGCGTTATTTTATTAAAATTATAAACCAGTTATAAAAACACTCATTTTGAAAGCTTGATGTGTAAATAAATCGGTGTTAGGTTTGTTTTTTTAATAATTTTGTTAAAAATTAAAGGACCACTAGAGGACCTACGAAATCCTAGAGATTTGTTTTTGTCTGTTCGGCGTCAATACTCACTGATTGATAGGGTCAAGGTTAGTTCATGGAGGTCAAGGTCAGTTCATGGCTAGGTTCAGGCTGGCGAGACTAGCAGAGCCGTGATAGCTGATCGATACGAGCTGCTGTGGTTCTTAGAGGCAACGGATTCGATCTATTTATATTAATTTGTAAGCTGTATGTTCGTTGTACTATGTTTGTTATCTTGCCGTAGCTAAATTTTGTTTGACCAATACTGCAACCCTAACCTGTGGCCTTAACCCCAGCCTAACCAAAATCAAGATCCTAACATGATTCTAAGTAGAGTCCGCAATATATTGAAATTTAACAACTTGTATTGTGCTACTAGTGTGTTTAAATTAAACCCTAACCATGCTTATCCTACCCAAATCCTAACCCTAATAGTTTAACCATACTATAAAAGTAAAGTTGCACTTTCGAATGGATCGGATGAAGTAGAGTTCATCTGTTTCTGTGGTCAGCACTATGCCCAGACTTATCTTTTCTAACCAGGCTACCCGTCAGATCTGTGTGGACTCAGAAACGTCATAGGGACTCGAATTCGGGTTCCGAACCGGAGACTTTCGGGTTAGCAGGCATACACTCTGCCACATGACCATCTGGCAACTCACCATAGCTACATTGTTGGAGTCTAGGACTATAAAACAAATGCAAAAATTCCTCTTTAGACCTAGCGATACATTGGGCAGATGAAGTAGAGTTCATGTTTCTTGACCTCGGCGTATGAAGGGATAATGTGGCCAGCACTATCCCCATCCTCCTTTACATCCCCTAACATGAGTTAGGTACCCATCAGAAATGGCTGTTAATTAGGGACGTTCTATTGACTTGAACTCGGATTCGCACTGGAGACTCACGTGTTAGCAGTCTAGCGCGCTACCGCTTTGCCACGCAGTCAGTATTGGACTATAGAGCTTTGTAAGAAACTGGAATTACAATGGACGTGAGGCGGGGAGAAGAGCTCATGGCTACTAACACGTTAGACTTGAGTTCGGTACCTGCTCGGATTGCATGGGATACCCGACACAAGATAAAAGAAAAGCAAAGGTGGTTTGGCACCACTTTATTCATTCATATGCCGATTTAACAGAAATAGGTAAACTCTATTGCATCTGCTTTATTGACTGATAGTTCCTGAAAGGTTACGTTAAGTCTGTGTTCATATAATTTTGTTAATCTATAGTATCCATATCCCAACTAATCCAAAATCTTAACGCTGACACCGTGCTAATCATAAAAATATACTTGCAGAAAAACCAAACATTCTTGTTTCGTTATTACATTGTCGGCGCTTATTTAGAAGAACACGATGGGCCCATATTATGGTAGATCTTTATCTAGTACTGGATACAAAAATTGTTTTCCTGATAGGATCGCTGTTAGAGTCAGGGTTAGGATTAGCCTAAAGTTTGGGCCAGGAACAAGAACATGGTTAGAGTTAAGATATTCGTGAAAGAAAAATGGCTCTAAGTGCCCCTAAGGCTAGGCCGGCTTATGGGTTATAGGGAAGTTATTGTGACAGTCTTACACGGCAACAACAACCGCTAGGTGCTGAGCCGGAACATATTTTTCTTATTAAATGTTATCGTCAATTACCAGCTTTAATCGAGGGCCTCTATTATCTGGACACGGCGATTACAGGAGTACCAAACAGGCATAAGTAACGGGCAAGTCTGAGGTCAAGGTCGAATCTTGCCCCGTCTTGTCATTTCAAGCTTCAGTCAAAGAGGTTTTTTCCCAGGCGGTTTTATTTTTTACCCCCTCCACCCCCATCGTAAGCTTATATTATCACTCGACATCTAGCGAACGTCTTAAGGCTTAAGGGGAGGTAGTGAAAGAAAAAGTTATTATACTGCTTTAAAAAATGTGGGGGAAAAAAATATCAATCTCATTTGTCCTATTAGCACTCAACATTAGCATTCGTCACCAGTGTTTCTTTCAGACTTTCTCCGGGGGGGGGGGAGGTAGATACTGGTATAAGTATATATTTTCTATATACATTCTATTTCGTTGGTCACTGTTGTAAAATCTTAGACGCAGGCTTATAATAATTTAAAAAAAAATTTGGATGGATGTCAACATTTACTATGGCCAGGCCCTAATCATCAGACTTTTATCCTCATCCAAACCTGTAGGTAAAGGCATAAAACAACCTCGGTACTTATAATGTATTCGTATTATGTAGGCTACACCTTCTGCCAACTGTGTTTCTTCTGGAGGGTGGGGGGAGGGCGGACACTGGTAAAAGTAATATTCTCTATATAAATTCTATTTCGTACGGGAGGGGGGGGGGAAGAAGAGATGTCTGAAACACTGACTGCCATGTCGGAATATAAACATCACTGCCTGCTTACTCACGCGTATCCTTACATTGTCCTGAAAAAGACAGGGGGAAGATACCACACAGTTAGGGTTTTTTTTCTGTAGTAGTAGTCGCCGTTAGTGTAGGAATACAACCTGATAGGGGCGGTAGCCGTAGCTAGAATATGACACTGCAGTCGGTACGGACTTCATGTAAATCTAGGCAGTTCAGGCAGTGGCGTAGCGAGGTCGGGTGTCACCCGGTGCGGCACTTAATGGTGTCACCCCCCTCAAACTTTCGATTTGCACCTCTTTAACAGACTATTTAACACTCGAATTAATTAAGTGGAATTATCATTTTTCTCTATATATTTTGCTATTTTTTGCCTTGGTGTCACCCCCCTAAATGGTGTCACCTGGTGCGGTCCCCTCCCTCCCTTCGCTAAGCCACTGAGTTCAGGCATACTACATACGTCAGGCATACTACATACGTCAGGCATACTACATACGTCGGGAATACTACATACATCAGGCATACTACATACGTAAGGCATACTACATACATCAGGCATACTACATACGTCAGGCATACTACATACATCAGGCATACTACACACGTCTGGCATACTACATACGTCAGGCATACTGCATACGTGATCATGGCATTCATTATGTATGTATAGGATTCTGTACTAGAGGTTCGTCAAACTTATGATGTGAGGTGGGGAGGAGGGGAGGGGTAGAGTTCGTACTTAGGTGATGAGGCGAAGAAGGGTTAAGATTATACCTGGCTTTTATTTTGTGGTTTTTATATTTAGGACAAAATCGGTTAATTTTCGTTTGAATTATAGCATCTGGATGTGGATGTAGAACGCTGTGATGCCGTTTTAAACTTGGTGTATGGCTTTCTTTTTTGTAATGACGTGGTGACTGGCGTTTGTATATCAGCCTTGAAGACTCCATCAGATGATGTAACAGTCCCTTTGATTACAGGGTAGTATGTAATATATATATATATATATATATATATATATATATATATATATATATATATATATATATATATATATATATATATATATATATATATATATATATAATTATTTTTTCTGTTTAAGTATCATTTTACATCTCTAGTGGAACGGATACCATGGTAAATCCAGAGCCTTCAGGCCTACATTGACTACAGCAATGTTACTTGCTCTATATAACATTTCTCTGTGTTTTTAATGTTGCTGTAGGTTATCATTTTATTTTATTAAAAAATGTAGGCCTGGGACATGTTAAAATAAGGGGGGAAAAGTTTGAGTGTATTTTAGCTATAAATAAATTTTACAGCCCATTTATATATTAGGTTTATAAAAATTATATATTGGAGGTAGATTCTCAAAATGGAAATTTATGACATTGATCAGTTTATAATTTAAAATCAAAAGTGGATGATATCCCCTTACTCCCTAAGTAAAAAAAAAAAAAAAACAAAAAAAAAAAAAAACTACACCAGCTATTTCAATCAACGATCATTTGACTAACTTGTCTCTGTCCTATCTAATCCAACCTCTGAAGAGTTCACTGTACTAAGGTTGGAATGTAGCTCACAATTACCAGCTATAAGTGCCAAATACTTAACTCAAACATTACAAAATCTTGAGGAGACAGTTTATACATTTTAGACAAAACTAAAACCCATATTAAATTTTTTTTAAATATTAAAGGCTAGAGTCAGTATGAGCTAAAGCTGTTCCTAATTATAAATTGGGTTATTAATAATTGCCATGAGGTTTTGAGGGCTTGCATCTACAATGCTAGAGGCATGTTTTTCTTTGAAATAATTAAAAACATGTTTTTGTATTGATAATTAGCTTGTAAACAAACACGAATAATTCTGTGTGTAGAGGTTTAATAAAAATACATATGCTGCTTATGTTTTCAATTATTTAATTAATTAATGGCATCTGTATTGTGGAAACTTTAATTGATGTTATTTTTGGATAATGACATTTTTGTCAAAACAAATACTCAGAAGAAACATAAAATGTTTTATGTTTTTTTAACGAATAAAATGTAGTCTGTTGATTAGGCTATAGTCTAGTAAGTAAAGTTTTGTTGTTGTTTTTTTGTGAGAAAAAATTGCCAGCAACAATGAGCAACAATAAGAGTCATGTACTCATCATTAGGATAACACAATGTTAATCTTCTTGTCAGCTTAGAATCCATAGCTCCTTTCAATGCTTCTGTTTTCTATTTCAACTTCCACAACCACAGATTTTTTTACGGTAGCGGCTTTTGGCTTTTATTTTTTAATATTCAAGAATACATTATTCTTTTTTATTGACACCACAGTTTTGACCATGTGTGGTTTGACCACAGTGATGCAACTTTGACCACAAGTGATTTGTCCATCAGTAGTTTGTTTTATAATTTTTTTCAAGCTAAAACTGGGGACTAAATCAATTTCAAAATCAATTTTTGGGATACTCACTAATGGGCCTGCTTCAATATTGGCCTATGTTTTTATTTTTAAAAAAATCCAAGTTGATCGAAAGAAGAGCAATAGCTGGTGGAAATTGAAGACTTGTTTAATGATAAGACTTGCAGGCTTATTTTCTATGGTATTTTAATATTGTGTGAGATCTCACAACAGTTTATACTAATGGCAGCGAAAATGAAATCAAGTTACTTGCCGATATAAGAAATCTGATAGGCGTATAACATGTGAAAGGAAAGGTGAATGATATTTAAGCAATTTAAGCGCATAAATTATTTAATTAAAAAACCAATTAATAAATTAGTTGATATTGTTTCAAATTCAAATGATTAAACTTCTATCCACCTTTAAAAAACATTTTTGACTTTAAAAAATAAAAAAAAGAAGAGTAAATAAGAGACTGGGATCTGCTACTTTATTAATGTTACTAATGTAGTATTAAGTAATTAATGTATATCCTAAATCTAGACCTATTATTTACTGTATAGATTTTGGCTTTACAATACATATACTGCGATTTTAAATATTTTTTGCTTATGTGTCAACCCTGTCTTCAGTGTTTAAAACACACGAGTTCAAAATTTATTTCAATGTTTCCTGCGTGTTGGCTTAAAATAGCTGCTTCTTTTTCTGGCCAACATATACAATGCTCGTGGGAAAATAGAACCGTATTGATTTATCAATATAATGAATTATAAGGCTATCCAAATAATTTATCATTAAGCCTAGAAAGCGTTTTAGCAAACCCATAGCATATTTTAGGCATATTTCAGGCCCCATAGCATATTTCAGGCATCTTTCTTCTACAGTGCATGTAGTTTAGGCTACATGTTTAGTGTAGGTAGACTTAAGTTGGCGAGCTAGTGAACGGCCTCATGGATGAAGAAAAAGCATGTCTGGTCACTGTCACCAGGAATAACTGTACAAGGGTTGGCTGCTACTGTCTAAACGGAAATTCTGATATTTGCAAAATATCTCGCACTGTCGAAGTTATCTGTGCGCCCCCCCCCCCCCCCCACTTAATTCAACAAAATAAATAAAGGAAAACACACATTCATAATTTAAAAAATCTATTACATAATAAACTTGATGTTTTAAAACCAAATTTTTCATAAGTAGCCCAGGGGCAGTCCATAAACAACGACACACCCTTAGCATTTCAAAAAATATTGTTAGAAACTGAATGCTAAAATTAGCCGTTATTTCTCATTTTTAAAATACTTTTTTTTTTTTTGCAAAATGTAATTAAAATTGATTAACCATATTATCAGAGATGATCGAACTCAGTAAATATTTTTGCAAGAAGTCGCTGGTTATGAAAACCTTGCACTGCAATTTTAAGGGAATCCGAAGCTGATTTGTGACGTCATTTTGGATGTAGGGTTAGGGGTGGTGGTCTAACTTCTTCATTGTGATAATGTTTGTCGATGGGGTGGAGGGGAGGTAAAAGTCATGTAGGAATATTTAAAAAAATTCAGCAACTCTATTTCTACAGCAATAGTTAGTTAATGTCAATGTTTGGATTGTCGCTAGCTACATAGACATGTCTTTTGTTCCTTGAAGGCCAGCTTCAATGTCACTCGGTGAGCGGGTATTCTGCTACAAAATCTTCTCTTCATTCCCTGCATCTTGGAGAAGCAAAAATAAAAACAAAACATTTCTTGAAGTTACTTTTCATGTAATATTACATTCTGTTTTATTGCCAATAAAAATACCACGGAACTTTTCAAAAAGGTGTATTACGAAGCTATTTTAGCCTTCAGTTTAACTGTTACCTTTTATTATGCCAATGTCAACACTAACTCAATAATACAACACCTGCAAACACCCCTATTTTGGAATCGTCCAAGTCGGACATGTGGCCTGTATGAGACTGATATGAACTTTCCCTTATGCCAAGGCGTATAGATATAGCCTTATTCAACTATTGTGGCTATAATAGACTTAGAGTGCTATAGGCCACCATGCAACACCCTTACCATGACAACTTTAGCGTATGATATTCAGTTACCTGTTCGCTAAACTTTGCTTAGGTAAACAAACGGAAGTAAAACGAGGACCTATAGGACATTTAAAAAAAAATCTGCGTGTATTATAGTGGGAGATTTATGCGAAGTGTTAAGATAAAAAAAAATGGGATAAGAAGACATTTGTATAACCTTCTTCCGTCGTATTTCTCCCGGTTTAAAATAGAACTTTCCGGGGAGGCTATGGGAGGTGAGGAGGGCATAGGACTTCAGGGACGAGGGTGGAGGATATGGTTTTATAAGATGCGACGTCACTCTTGAAATTTTTATAATTATTTTTAAAACTGTATATAGGCCCTAATTTACAATTGATTTTGGTTTTGTAAAATGTAATATAATCTTTCAGAGGACAGAAACAGACAGCAGGCAGAAAAGAGAAAATTAACTCTGGCCGTTGCCTATCAACCAGTTTCTTCCAGGCATCTCTTCGGTCTACCGCCCCTCCCCCCCACTAACGAAATGGAATTCATATAGAAAACATATACTTTTACCAGTGTCCGCCCCCCGGAAAATGTAGACCGCCCCCCCCCCCCCGAAAATATCAAGTGCCCTCCTCCCCCCCACCCCCGGAGAAAAAAGTCTGTAAGGGATGATTGATTTAATATAATTTTGACCCAACTCAATATGTTAGAAATAAATTACTATTTAGAAAAATTCAGTTAAAGGAATGGGGGGGGGGGGGGTAAGCTGAAGAAAGACGTGGTTTAGGGGTTCTGACTTTTTATACCGAGGGGGGGGGGGAGGGGGGGGGGGGGGAGGGGAGGGGGAGGGGAGGGGGGCTAACGAAACGTAATGACAACATAGATTTTAAAAGATATCTAAACAAAAGGGAGAGCAGAGGCGTAGCGACCCTTCCCGGCGCCCGGGGCGAACTTTCAATTTGGCGCCCCCCCCCCGCTTATATATATATATATATATATATATATATATATATATATATATATATATATATATATATATATATATATATATATATATATATATATATATATATATATATATATATATATATATATATATATATATGTGTGTGTGTGTGTGTGTGTGTATAATTATGTGTGTGTGATAGTGTGTTTATATATAAGCTTGTGTGTGGGTAAGAGTGTATTTGTGTGTGTAAGCGTGTGTGTAAGCGTGTATGCTACAGTCCGGACAAGGTTTAATAATTACATTGTATGATTTTCATTCCTTAAAACTTTACAACAATTTAATTCCCATTAAGATGCGTTTAACTTTTTTTGCGAAAGATTAGTAATGTCAGTAAAAAAAAATAAGCCTGATCTGTGTTAGAGGGTAGTTTGTAGCTAACGCTAATATGTTTAGACCAGCCTTTTATGTTCTAGTTTTGAACGATCTCTGTTGTGATATGGTACATATTGGATTCGAAGTTTGTTAGAGTAAGGACACACAAGTGACATACAAGAAGAAGTTATCAGAAATATTTATTGTTCACATTGGAATACGACATGGGTATTTCGTTGATTGGTTGATGGTATGACAAAACAAGCTAGAGAAAACAAACTGGAATCCAACGGATGTTAACAGCTCGTAGTCTTGGATTTCGCAGATTTGCCCTGCCTTCTCGCACACAGTTTTTTCCAGGCATCTTTTCGGGGGGTCGAAGCCCCCCGGAAAAATTTTTACGCCCCCCCGAACGAAATGAAATTTATATAATTTATATATAGAAAATATATACTTTTAACAGTGTCCGCCCCCCCCCCCCCCCGAAGAAAGTTTACCGCCTCCCCCCTCCCCCCGAAGATTTCAAGTGCCCCCCCGGAGAAAAAAGTCTGGAAGAAACACTGATCAAAAGTATCTGATCTCTCACGTTGAAGTTGAGAGAATCGTAAGAATCTTACAAAGAACTAGTCGCGTCTTTTTTTTTAACAAAACTGGCTATTGAAATTGTACATTACGCGTTAATACACTTGGTTTCTTTACTAAGTGTTAAGAGAGTTATCTACTCACCAATCCAGTACAAATACTTGCGATTTTTGTTAGCGAAAAAAGCGCCCCCCCCCCCACCCCCACACACACTCATCACAACCATCTTGGACAAAGTTTGTAGAGCGGTTTTTAACGTAACTAACTTTTTTTTTAAAAATGTTACACAATTATACAATGCACAGTACAATTCGTTTCTTTCTGAGAGCTAAAGGTTGTTTACTCAGAATCCTGTGTAATTTTGCTATTTTATTTAGCCTAAAAGCGCCCCCCTGCACCATCTTGATAAAAGTCACTAACGTATTTTACAGTTCAACAATCGTACAATACGTTTTAATACAATTGGTTTCTTTTAATAGTGGTAACGTTTATCGACTCAACAATCTAGTGTAAATTCTTCCGTTTTAAGTCTCGAAAAAGCGCCCCCCCCCCCATCTAGGAAAAGCTTCAAAGCGGTTTTGCCGGTCACTGTTTCTTAAGAGTATATGTTTTACATTAAGAAATCAAGATAGAAAACAGTTAAATCAGTATGTAAATGCGTGTAGCCATTATATTTCTTAACTTAGACAGTTTATAATTCAAAACTGCAGCATAAAATCAGCTTTAAAAAAATTTTCCCACCCCTTTTGGCGCCCCCATAGGGTCGGCGCCCGGGGCGGCCGCCCCCCCCCGCCCCCCCCTAGCTACGCCTCTGAGGGAGAGTGAGATAAATAGAGAGAGAGAGTGTGTGTGTGTGTGTATGTGTGTGTGTCTTGGTAACTGGTTCTGTATTACTCAGGCCATCGAAACAATAAAATAAATGTTTACCATACAACGCAAAAAAAAGGAAGGGTCACATACGGAGTAGGCCTAACGATATGTGCAACCTTAGTACTAGTCGTAGAGTTATTATTGTTTAGTGTCTCGTTGGAAAAGATAAATAGCTGTTAATGAACACAGTTCACTATAGTAATACGTGGTTATGTTTGTTTATTAACTTATAAAAAGCCGCGAATTTAATAAACTAGCTCATGCTACAAAGGGCTTTGTAGATTCACAATTTAATAAATAGCAAAGCATTTAAAAATGATCAACCCCATCCTATTTTATTTTTAGCCTTTTTGAGGTCAGAAAGAGGCTAGCCGGGTCTTTGTGGTCCAAAATGCCGCTCACTGCTGAAATGTAAAAAACACGATTTTTAATTTTGTCTGCATTGATTTAAGTACGAGTTAAACGACATAAGTCTATTCGGAACTGTAAAGCTATGAATGACTAGCCCTTACGTTGAAAATGTATAAGTTATAATATTTTTTAGAATTTCACAAATGACCTATTTGTAGGTCATGACCTACAAATGCGCAGCGACTGGAAAACATTCGAATCTTTAAATAAAATGGCGAACTGGTTATAACGTGTTTGTAACGGAAGGTCACCGCTACAAAGCTAGCGTTATACCTAGGCCTACCAAAAAATTCACGAGAATGAGAATTATTTCCATACTTTGTTTGTAGATTTAGCAAGAAGTAGAGCTTCAACTAGGATAATCACTCGTTAGTAAAGACATATTCGTCATAAACGATCGAGTAGGCCTATAGTGAACTAGCTGCATCCCGTGCTCCGCCACGGTAAATCTTTTTAAAATGTACCAACTTGGGAACAGAACAAAACTAAACACAACACAAACGAACGCAAAAAAAAAAAAAAAAAAAAAAAAAAAACGAACAAACAAACACAACACTCATAACATAGACACAATTTAAATGCATTCATACAGGCATATTGCTCACAGTCTAGCCCGTAGCGCCAAATCGCGCCCTTTCCGGTGATTTGCATCCCCCTCAAACTTTCGATTTGCACTCCTTCCCCCCCCTCCCTAAAACTTTCGATTTCCACCCCCACCCCCCCTCGCACATTTTTTCCAACCCACTTTGGCGCCCCCTAAGGTCGGCACCCGGGGACATATGCCCTCCCCTCGCTACGCCTCTCCTATAAAACCCCTAACTTGTCCTCAAACCGAAAGATAGAATAATAATTAGTAAACAGTATAAATAATAGGCAGTATTTAAAATATCCGTGTTTCACCTAAATATTTCACTTTATCCATTCACGCATTTTTTCCCCCAGTACTTTAAATTTTAAAAATTTACAATAGAGTTTCATAACTAAAACCATTGCGCACCATCCACCCAATGAAGGTGATGACGCGCCTATAATATTGCGGAATAGTCGATTAAAAATTATAAATAGTAAACAGTAAATTCAGTGAATGAAATAAATAAAAGATTGCCTTTTATCAATCCATGCTAATTATAATTTTCTAACAATCCGCATCCGCACAATTTGCATTCACATTTTGCTAATTATATTATTGCAACACTAATTCCTTCTAGTACGTCCGTACATTTGCATTCACATTTTTTTTATTAGCGTGAGTTAAATTTATTTTTGAATTACCTCCCTTGTCAAAATTAGAAAAAAGAGTTAAATTAATTTGATTTTTCTAGCCTACTGTTATTACATTATTAAAATGTTTCCACCTTTCTCAGGCATAAAAAAGAAAACAATATTTGACATTGATCCTTTTAATATGTTTTAGCAATGTGCGTGTATTTAATATTCTCTTTACGTTATGCAAAATTGTACAAACAGTGGAAATTATAAAATAGCTCTATGCCGCTATATAAACAAACCCTACTCTAATACTTATAATAAGACACTGCGGTGCACTGAAAAGCACAGCATGGTGCGTAGCTTACTTTTATAGTCCCAAAATCCATAGCGATGACGGACGGAAGGACACGCTCAGCCCGATTATATTATAGACTAGCTGCATCCCGTGCTCCGCCACGGTAAATCTTTTTTAAATGTACCAACTTTGGAACAGAACAAAACAAACAAAAATATAACACAAACACAAACAAAACACAACCACAACACAACACAACCACAACACAACACAACAAAACAAACAAAAACATAACACAAACACAAACAAAACACAATCACAACACAACACAACCACAACCACAACCACAACCACAACACAACCACAACCACAACGACAACACAACCACAACATAACCACAACACAACACAACCACAAACACAACCACAACACAACCACAACATAACCACAACACAACACAACCACAACATAACCACAACACAACCACAAACACAACCACAACACAACCACAACACAACCACAACATAACCACAACACAACACAACCACAACACAACCACAACACAACACAACCACAACACAACCACAATACAACCACAACACAACACAACCACAACACATCCACAACACAACCACAACCACAACCACAACACAACCACAACACAACCACAACACAACACAACCACAACACAACCACAACAATAGAATCACCAACGAACAACACGCTTTTCTTAGGCATCCGCGCCCAGAGAGAGCCTTTCCAGCATTCTCTATACTATAATTCTAAATTTTCACCATCTGTTAACACCGAAAAACAAAAACAAAAAAATAGTGATTTTGAGAGATCATAGTCTAATTAGAAAATAATGTAAATAATCTTAACATTTTTTCTATTTTACTTAACATATAATAATCAATGTGGAAGTAATAAAAAAAATTAACTTAATTTATTGAGAGTGAGTTGAATATTTAAAAAAAAAAACATTTTCCCATACGTCCGCGCACAGAGAGAGCCTTTCCATTATTCTCAAAAAGTCTAATTTCACCATCTGTTTTCATAACACCGAAAAACAAAAGCAAAAATATAGTGATTTTAGAGAAATCATAGACTAATTAGAAAAAAAATAAATAATATAAATAATCTTAACATTTTTCTCTTTTAATTATGAACATTAACATATACTAATCAATGCGGTAGTAATACAAAAAAAGATTAGCTTAAATTATTGTTGAGATAAATATATTTTCAAATTACCTCCCTTGAAAAAAATTACCACAAAAAAAAGTTGAATTAATTAGTTTTTTCGACCTACTTTTATGGAAATGTATCCATTTTTTCTAGGAATATAAACTAAAATGATATTTGACATTGATCTTTTTAATATGTTTTAGCAATGTGCGAATATTTAATATTTTCATAACGTTATGCAAAAAAGTAAACACAGTGTCATTTATAAAATAGCTCTATGCCGCTATATAAACAAACCCTACTCTAACACTTATAATAAGACACTGCGGTGCACTGAAAAGCACAGCATGGTGCGTAGTTTACTTTTATAGTCCCAAAATCTATAGCGATGACGGACGGACGGACGGACAGAAGGAAGGAAGGACAAGCACAGCCCGCTTATATTATAGATATAGAATCTATATTACTATATTGGGTTTGATTTGCTCGAGTAATTACTTTTTAGAAAGAAAAGCTTAGCTATTTACAATATGTCAAATTTTATATAACAAACATATTAAACTAGTTTAAAAAAAAAAATTAATAAATAATCAATCTACGTTATTGGTCTGAATTTTATTTAAAAACATTTATGTAAATACTAAGAAAAATAACTGGTATAATGTTCTGAAGTCTTAAGAATCATGTGTTACTTCCCCTTTCTCTTTTTATACGCGCTTAATTAAAAAAAAATACAAACAGTAAAAATTGCAATGAATGTTTCATATGCTGCAACTATAATGTAACAGGCAGTTTTTGTCACATAAAGAGCCCCATATGATTGTCAATATATTAGGGGTAATCCGTTTATGGCACAAAAAACATATTTGAAATTTAGACACCTATTTAGCATTAAATTAGTCGGATAATATTTTAAAAAAAATGTTTTTCAGAATTCGAGAAAATTCCCCATGTTTACATTCCATCGTGTTGATTTAATTACAATAATACTTCTTCACAATAATAGTTAACACTTGCGAGGGAGGGGGGTGTGTTGACAAGATCCCCTTATACTTATGACCAAGAGGACTACGTCTGGCTTTAAGTTTAAGGAAGTCATCTCCGTTTATTCTCTGACTTGAGTTATCTGTCTTGATCCAGGCCAATTCTCCACTAACAAACTAAATACGTACTTTCTCTATCAACACCACCGCTTTCATATAATGCACTTTTATTGAGCACTTGATTTTTGATGATTATTTTGTAGTGACAACTTTTCCGTTCATTCTTCGATTTTTTCCCCAATTAAAAACGAATTTTTGGAAAACACTTGGGTGTTGTGATTTTGTGAAATAGGATGAAAAATTTAAATCTATTCCTAACACCTAAAGTTACTAATTCAACCCGTAAAGGGAGAAAACAAATACATCTACACAAATATTTATAGCTTCTCTTTGATAGGAGAGTTGTCGATCTTTATATATATTTTAAAAAAAAAACTTACGTTCTACAGACATTAACAATAACATGTTAAATCAATCAACGGCTATTCAGTGCATACTATTTCGATCATCTGTCAACATAAACAAATCAGACCCGGACAGATGAGGCTCGTTAGATAGGCGTAGACTGACTGTGTCCAAGCGGCCTGGGAAATAAATAAAATCGGTCCCTGCCGACTAAATTATTCACAGTGCATATTTTTTCATCAAAGACTGGGGTCCGATGCCTATCCATAGTCGTTGGTCACTTAACAATTTGCTATATAAAAAAATAACAAAACCACTCATATGTAGCGTTAATTAAATATAACCAGTTGCGTAGCGAGGGAGGGGGCGGGGGGGGGAGTGGTACATATGTCCCCGGGCGCCGACTTTAGGGGGTGCCAAAATGGGTTGGAAAAATAAATTGAAAGATCGAGGGGGGTGCAAATCGAAAGATTGAGGGGGGGGGGGGTGCAAATCGAAATCTCGAGGGGGGGGGGGGGTGGGGTGCAAATCGAAATCTCGAGGGGGGGGGGGGTGCAAATCGAAAGTTTGAGGGGGGTTGCAAACAAATCGAAATCTCGAGGGGGGGGGGGGGGGTGCAAATCGAAAAGTTTGTCCCCGGGCGCCGGGAAGGGTCACTACGCATCTGAATATAACGCATTTCAAACGTAATATAACACCGATCCTGGAGGCCCACAGCGATTCCCCCCCCCCCCCGGTGTCCCGGCGGCCAGCCCACTCCCGACAACAACCCATCAAGGAGAGACAACTGCAAAATCAAACAACTGCTGCAGCGCAGATTTTTCTTTGAGGACAAAGGCTATGGAAGCAAACACTGAAGGAAAATCAGGCTGGATTAGTAGTCAACGGAGCATAATACTTAATTTTGTTGGAGGAATGCACCTTCGATATTACAATTAAGAAGATTAAATAAAAATCTAGAATATAATGCAAAGTTTGAATGTGTTTGTCTACGTAGCGTCGTCATACACTTGGCGAAGCGTGATTGGCCAGACTTGCTTTAGAAGCGCGAGTTCTTTTTCTCGTGACGACCGCCTTGAAAGCTTTGCGAAACTCGGGGCTGCTGAAGTTGTAGAGAAAAGGATTGAGGGTGGAGTTGAAGTAGGTCAGCCAAAAGGCGAATTTGTAGGCGAAATCCGGGACGATCTGGTCGCCGAAGGACGAGATGTCGAAGACTAAATGGAATGGCACCCAGCAGACTAGATAACCGACGATGATGTGGGTCAAGGTCGCGAAGACTTTTTTTTCGCGGTTGTTACGCTGTTCCTCTTGGGATTTGACCGGTGGTTTTTGAACTTTTTGCGACGCTGTCACCGGCACTTTTAAAAAAGGATTTGTTTTTAAGTTTGATGCCGGTTTGTTCGCGACCGTCAGGGAGGATTCATCCTGAGGTCTATTCTGGATTAACGCGTGGTCCTGCGCTACAGTAGATACAGATAGTATAAGGCTAGGAGCCTGCTGGACGTTTTGCTGCGGTGTTGCTGTTGGCATGACGAACCTTGATGCTGCTGTGATCGATGGTGCTGCCGATGTTGCTGCGTTTGATGAAGCGTCCTCAAACTGTTCATTATCTGACTCCATTTTCGTTGTGTTAGCCGAAACCTCTGTAATGAGAAACCAAAACAAATTAAACAATGTATTTACACGTCGGTGTTTCTTTCAGGCCTTTTTCTCCGATAAGGGAGGGGGCACTTGAAATTTTTGGAAGAGGGGGGGGGGCGGGCATTAATTTCCGGAGGTGGGTGGGGAACTGTTTCAAGTGTGTATTTCTATACACATTATTTTATTTTTCTATTTCGTTAGGGGGTGGGGGAGGTGTCTAGCAATACAATTAAAAAAAAAAGAAGAAGAAAAAGAACCAGTTGTTTCCATGCGTGGGCGTGTTCAATAAATTAAAATATAATTTTTTTTATAGCAAGCAATGCATTTGAAATAGAATTGTAAAGAAATAAGTTTATATAATTTCCTCCCATCTTTTGATTATCGAAATCAAGGGAAACAACTTATTATTTAAATGCCAAACTCGTCGAAAACGAAAACAGTACAAAAATCACAAAACTCTTAATGAATATAGTGACTTTTGATAGAATTAAAAGTTTTACATTTATTTTTACAGCCAGAAAGCACATTTACTAAACTGGTATAAACTGATATAGATATATACCTTTAGTTTTAAAAAGCATTTTAAAACATATAGCAAATTGAGGCTGTATTTTCTAGACTATTGAAAAAAACTTTTTGGTTAATATTCAGTTCTCATTTTAGACTAAACCATTGGGACTTCCACATGTTGAACTTTAGGTCGCAGTACTAATTTTAAATAAAGACAACTTTAGATTCTACAATAAACATCACGAAAAGTAAAGTACATGTCTGTCAAACAAAAAATGAATGAAGAGTCTATACTTAGAAGTAGCGATTTCTTTTTTCAAGGCTTCCTAACACTGTAGTAGTCGCACACATACAGAATATATATATATATATATATATATATATATATATATATATATATATATATATATATATATATATATATATATATAATTTCTGTATATATAATAAACATAAGAGACAAGCATGAAATATCGATACAAGCCTCTGGCTGTAGCAAATATTTTGACCAATGGACGCAGTAAACCTGGTTGGGTCATTGGGTGCACCCCCTCCAGTTATTTTGTTGATGAATTATTATGGGAGTTCATTCCTCATTATTCAGTTTTGTTGTTCAGTATGGAGTTGAGTTAAAACCCGGGTTATAGGACTTTAAACTTGATATTTATTGCTTTATACCAGGGCTTTATACTACGGCCCGCGGGCCAGATGCGGCCCGCGAGGTCCTCTCATCCGGCCCTCGTAGATATTTTTGTCCACGGAAAAAAGCGTTTGTTGGTAATGGCTGAGGGACTTTGACCAGAAAAATTAAAGACATGCCAGGAAGAAACTGGCCCTAGAACTGAAATTTTATAGTTAATGCGGCCCTCGGACTGAAAAGTTTGGAGACCCCTGCTTTATACTATAGCCTAGGGAAAGCTACTCACTTTTCGTCTCGGGTTAAATTTTGATGATCTGCTCTTGTTAAAAGCCAGCACTCTCTTTAATCAAACTTTAATGTAAAGTACGGGTATGCTATTTTATAAATTAATAGCTAATTAATTATGAATTTATTTTTATGAAGTTTTGATAATGACATATCTTTGTGCAATATTAGTCTATCTAGTTATTCTAAGAGGGAAAATCTTCATCGCAGCGACGTATAGTACATTGGTCCCATACAGTGCATTCACCATGATCTTAAGCGCTTTGACAACTTATTGATTGGTTGTTATTGATTAGCCACACCCACTTGATCGTATATTCAATATAATGGTAACGTAGCTTGCTCAGGGCTAGGATTAGGATTGGGTGAGCGTTTGGATTAGTCAATGAGATATAGGAGGGTGCCTGGATTAGTCATGAGATAGAGGAGGGTGCCTGGATTAGTCATGAGATAGAGGAGGGTGCCTGGATTAGTCTTGAGATAGAGGAGGGTGCCTGGATTAGTCATAGAGCAGGGTGCCTGGATTAGTCATAATATAGAGGAGGGTGCCTGGATTAGTCATGAGATAGAGGAGGGTGCCTGGATTAGTCATGAGATAGAGGAGGGTGCCTGGATTAGTCATGAGATAGAGGAGGGTGTCTGGATTAGTCATGAGATAGAGGAGGGTGCCTGGATTAGTCATGAGATAGAGGAGGGTGTCTGGATTAGTCATGAGATAGAGGAGGGTGCCTGGATTAGTCATGAGATAGAGGAGGGTGCCTGGATTAGTCATGAGATAGAGAAGGGTGCCTGGATTAGTCATGAGATAGAGGAGGGTGCCTGGATTAGTCATGAGATAGAGGAGGGTGCCTGGATTAGTCATGAGATAGAGGAGGGTGCCTGGATTAGTCATGAGATAGAGGAGGGTGCCTGGATAGGTCATGGTTTGTAAAAGGTTGTGTGGCAGGGTTCATGGGCTGTTGTTTGATATGTGGTTAGGGTTCATGGGCTGTTGTTTGATATGTGGTTAGGGTTCATTGGCTGTTGTTGGATATGTACTTAGGGTTCATTGGCTGTTGTTGGATACGTGGTTAGGGTTCATGGGCTGTTGTTGGATATGTGGTTAGGGTTCATTGGCTATTTTTTAATGTGTGGTTAGGGTTCATGGGCTATGGGTGGGTCTTTGGTTAGTAGTTATAGGATACGGGTGTATGTGTGGTTTAGGTTCGTAAAGAAATTATATTTACCCCCCCCCCCCCTTTCCATTCCAACGGTCACTTATTACACGAAGCCAGATCCCCCCCCCCCCCAAACTACGTGACAAAGATTTTGCCTCTCCCCCTTCCTCAATCATGGTAACGAAAATTCTGGACAACGTTTGATTTTTGTAGAAATAAAATTACAAAAAATAGAGAGAAACCTTGGGTCATGCCTACCAGCGTGCAATTCAAATCACCGGCTTTGAACTTAACATAGACAATGGAAAATTAAAAAGAAAAAAAATACGATAAAACCATGCTATCAGATACAATATTTTGAAAATGCTATCGAAAAATTAGCGAAATCGATCGGTGAAGAAATCAATAGTTCAGCTTTCATGTAAGGTTCGAAGTAGTTTTCGGTGTAATTTTTGGTTTAATGTTTGGTGTAATGTTTGGTGTAATGTTTGGTGTAATGTTTGGTGTAATGTTCGGTGTAATGTTTCGTGTAATCTTTGGTGTAATGTTTGGTGTATATAAAGTTTATACTTGCTATGGTGCTGACCAAATATAAAGTTTATACTTGCTCTGGTGCTGACCAAATATAAAGTTTATACTTGCTATGGTGTTGACCAAATCATAAACACGTTTTTTAAAGCAAAAATTTGCTATATTGTATTTGAAGTCGACTAAAACGTAACATTCGTGTCAGGTAAATAGTACCTGCGTTATAATTTCTTGACATGTTTAGTAATTACATTATCAATAGTTATACAAACGTGTTATGTGTTTTAATAAGTACACTCCTTCCCATTCCTCGCTATAATTTATTTCTTCACGAATAATGGGTTTCCTAAATATACATACATATTTTGTTTTCCATATATATTCAATAGGTTTTTGTATTATTGCTTTCATAAGACGGACAGGTTTCTTAAAATAAAAACAATTAACTCCTACAGCTGTAGGGTTTGTGTTCAGAGGCGTAGCGACCCTTCCTGGCTTTTCGATTTGCACCCCCCCCCCCCCCCTCAAGATTTCGATTTGCATCCCACTTCAAACTTTCGATTTGCACACCCCCCCCCTCAAGATTTTGATTTGCACCCCCCCCCCTCAAGCTTTCGATTTGCACCCCCCTCAACCTTTCAATTTATTTTTCCAACCCATTTTGGCGCCCCCTAAGGTCCGCGCCCGGGGACATATGTCCCCCCCCACCCCCCTCGCTACGCTACTGTTTGTGTTCAGATATTCTTTCGCGTACCTCCAAGGCTGTGGCGTAGGCAAGGGGGGGGGTGGGTTAGTTGGTTATAACCCCTCCCATGGACTCACACACCTATATATATATATATATATATATATATATATATATATATATATATATATATATATATATATATATATATATATGATTTTATACATATGGAAAAATATTTGAACCCCTCCCATGACCAATTCCTGGCTACGCCACTACTCCAAGGGGAGGGCGCGGGTGGGCGGGGCAAGTCACTATCCTTCGCCTGAAATTTTCAAGTCCCCTACCCGGAGAAAAATATCTAAATGTTTGTATGGATTTTTAAAACTTCCCTTATTTAGACGTCATTGGCTGAACCTAATCAAAGTCGGAAGAACTAAAGCGTGGGAGAGTTCAGCTATATCTTTTACAAACAATGAGATCTGTCAAGCACATCCTGCAGCTTATCAACAAGACGTTTCTATCGTTTGCTATCACAAGAAAGGACCGGATAAAGTCTGGAGTTGGGTTTCAGTTCGAGGCATCAAACAACTTGTCATATGTTAAAATAATTGCAAGGAAAGATGAGCAATCTCTTTTGGTGTTGTATAAAAAGGCAACATGCATTGAATTAGCGGTAGGCTGAATCTTTATCAATTGCCAGGGCCTCAGGTTCTAACTAGAAATACATCGTGGATTTTGTGACAATGTTGAAATACGTTCACTTGAAGCCAGAGAAATGTAATATAGATAAAACTAATTTGTCAACATTTGAACGAGTGGAGGCAATATTTAACTCAACAACTAAGCCCGTAGAGCTAAAATATATTGCAACTTGAAAGATGATACAAAGACCAATAACTGTATACACATCAACATATTAGAGCTAACAAATTACCTTCATACCCCCATATTACCATATACTTATTCAATGATGTTATTCCATGATTTACATCATTCATCATCATCTTTTCCCGTTCGTGCCCAAGACAAAATGGGGCAGATGAAGTAGAGTTAATCTGTTTCAGAGGCTTCAGCGTATGAAGGGGCAGTGTGGTCAGCACTAAGCCCTGCCGCCTTATCTTCCCTTAAGGTGAGTTAGGTACCCATCAGAGCTGGATGGACTCATGGAATCCGATTTCGAACTCGAGACTTTCGGGTTAGCATTCTAGCTCTCTGCCGCTAGGCCACCCCGTCCCATTTAGCTTCATTGGTAGTACGATTTTGGACCCCTGTTCGAGTAGGCAGAAATTACTTTTTTAATTTCTGTTACCTGATTAATGTGCTCTTCTTTTATAAAAACCAATCATCGAAGTCAGGATTTTGTTTTTTTGTTGTGGTTGACAACGTAGATTTCTTCAAAGTAAAAGTAAAATTCTTTTTTGTTTTTTCAAAAGTATTTTAAAAAATTAATTATTGTGTTAGGGGGTACACACAGAGGCGTAGTGAGGGGGGGGGGGGGGGGGGTGGACCGCACCGAGTGACACCATTTAGGGGGGGGGGGTGACATCAAGGCAAAAAATAGCAAAATATATAGAGAAAAGTGATAATTCCACTTATTTAGGTGATTAATTCGAGTTTTAAATCGTATTTTAAGAGGTGCAAACCGAAAAGTTTGAGGGGGGGGGGGGGGTTGCAAATCAAAAGTTTGAGGGGGGGGGGGGGGTGCAAATCGAAAATTGAAAGTTTGTCCCCGGGAAGGGTCGCTACGCCTCTGGGGGGTGACACCATTAAGTGCCGCACCGGGTGACACCCGACCTCGCTACGCCACTGGGTACACATTACTCACATTCTCCATACTACCACCAATGATCTACACCCCTCCCCCTCCTTTCACGTAGCACATTCTAATAAATATAATACACCCATCTCCAAGGCATGGTACGTTATTTATGGACTATTCTAATTGGTAATACTTGCTAATTAGAATATGCAATCCCTGCTAATCGACAAGCACTAACTAATTAGAAATGTATTAATTAGGTTACAATTAATTAACCCACGAAGGACCAATTGAATAACTGTCAAGCTTAAATTAAGCCTAAAAGTTAATTTTATTATAAGCCTAATTGGCCTTACGATACGTGGGCGTATTTATAGTTAGGAATTTTCGAACAACGATAATCATAATGTTTAGTTTCATGACAGGGATATAAATCAAATTCTTAATTAAATAATCACGGAACGCTAGAAATATGTGAATTAATGACGGGTAAGGTTACTTAAATTTCGAACGTTTAATTAGTAATGGCTCATTAATTAAGTACACTACCAGTAATGATGTCATTAAAGTTGGTTGCACCCTCATGATTGAGGCATCTGATGAGCTATCAAAAACAAATTAATTAAGAAACCGGATACGTAGAAACGTTAATTAAATACATAATTTACCGATTACGCTTAATGATTGTAATTATTTTAAATTTCTAGATCGTTTCTTTAATTAGTTATATAAATTTGCTAAAGTTAGGAATACATTTTAATTTTTTTTTCCATTTTGTACCAAGTCACACAACCCGTTAAGTAAAAAAGAAAAGATACAAAAATAATTTTAAAGTTACTCGAAGGGCACTGCATGGATTTTTAATTAAGATAAAAAAAAAATAAGTTAATTTATTTCAAACTCGTTATGCCCTAGGTTACGTTACTTTAAGTTAACTAACACCGTCGCATAAACGTTTCGCCAATAATTTGTTGACTTTTTATAATACAACGAACGTCCAACTGTACTGAGTGTTGCCAATAATTTTAAAAAGTTTTAACCAATTTTATTTATATTTTAAAAAAATGCTGACATTTCACACTGCACCGATTGACCTTTGAACACCAAGGTTTAATTTTTTGTTTTATTAGCTCCAATTTACAGCCACTAAAAACAATTTAGTGCGACCCTAGGTGATTTCGTTTAGAAAAGACCAATTTCGTTATTTCGTTCGATTATTGGTTAAAAAATAAATATGGCAGAACCATTTAGTTGTTGTTAACTTCCGAAGTCAGAGAGTGAAAATAGGGGAATTAACTGGTCATGTTGCGTCTTATAATGACATCTATTTATAGAAAAAAGTTTATCCCATCACATTTATTAAGAAAAAATGTTACATATTGGCACTAACAAATTGCTATTTTTTGTGTCAATTAAAAAAAAAAAAGCTAAATCGTACCACACCTAACAAATAGTAATTTATTTATTGGAAAGTTAATTCAGTGCACCCATACCGACAAGCCTGTTAAATTAGTTTATTGGAGTTTTTAAGTGCTCTAAAAAAAAATACTGAGGGGAGTAACAGAGGCCGGGGTAAGGGGCCGGGGGTGGGGGAGGTTGTGAATAGCAGGGAATTAGTAGCTGTAGCTTGAATGACGACGTGTGTGATGCTTATAGTTATAGCAGACAGAAACAGAGGGGCTGGATCCTGGTCTGTGGTGCAAGTACATGTGGCGTCGCTAGGTCGGATGTCACCCGGTGCAGCACCTCATGGTGTTACCCCCCCCCTCTTAACTTGCAGTTGGTGTCACCCCCCACCCCCGGTAAAAGCTTTAACACTAATGATGTTTATCTATAGTCAGTTGTTAATACATTTTGGTATAGCATTTGTTTTCTCTATAGTTTGCTTGTTTACGTCATGGTGTCACCACCCCCTCCCCTGTCGGGATCATAATTGTGTACTTAAAATACTTTTTAGCTCTAATTAACCATTCATTGAACTGGCAAAAAAAAATATTTATTCTATAAATCTTGCAGTTCTTTTTGTCTTGGTGTCACCCCAAAAAAATTGTGTCACCCGGTGCGGTCCGCACCCCCCCCCCCCACCCCTCGCCTCGCCTCTTTTGCTCGAGCTGGTATAAGAGTAGCAAAAAGAGACAGACAGCGTGAGTCAGAGAGAAACAGAGTGAGAGAGAACGTGAGAGAGAGAGAGACAGAGAGAAATAGAGAAAAAAACTGTGGTAGAGGAAGGGGACAGATTTATATACAGAGAGCAAAATAGAGATAAAACCAAGCTGAAGGCTGAAGGAGGGGTTGGGCCCAGAGTTTCTTCCAGGCATCTCTTCGGGGGTGGGGGTGGGGGGGGGGGGCGGAGTCCCTCCGAAGAAAGTCTACTGCCCCCCCCCCGAACGTAATGGATTTCATATAGTAAACATACACTTTTACCAGTGTCCGCCGCCCCGAAAAATGTTGACCGCCCCCCCCCCCCGATAATATCAAGTGCCCCCCCCCCCCCCCCCCACCGGAGAAAAAAGTCTGGAAGAAACACTGGTTGGGCCGAGTTGAAAGAAACACTCGAGATAGTGACTAAGATAGATACAGAGAAAGAGTGATAGCACCACATGCAAATAGATATCTCTGTATCTGTCATAGATCAGATCACTGAATAACACACAGATTTAGCAGCAGTGAGTTCGATTATAGTTTGAATAATTCAATGATCCCACGGCTATTTATAAACCTTTACTCCGACTCGGGGCATTTAAAAAATCTAAAATCTGGATAATGAAGGAAAAGAAACAAAATTTTAAACTTATTTCCGCCATTTTAAAAAAAAAACAAATTTAGTATTTAGCCTGCAGTTCACGACACATCGCACTCTGAGCGTGGCATAGGAATTGAAATTGAATGTTTTAGGTTTAATGCATAGATCCAGTGCTCTTGTTTAGTAATTATTGCATTCATATAAAATAATAAAGTATTACCCAAATATTAGGCTAGGTCTAAATATATATTTTGTCATAATGCCTCCTAAAAGAAAGTTTGAAAAATTTGTAGAAGCGGAGGTAAGAAAGTATAATTTAGTTTAAGTTACTAGAGTCTAGATTTAAATCTAAACCTATATCTAGTTGAAAACGTAGACAAACTAAACAACATTTTTAAAAATATTAGGTCTTAAGTACGCCATAGTATATAGGCCTAAACTACATAGATATGAAATCTTATATTTTATTATTTACTAGGCCTACTTTAAATGCGTTAATCATCATTCCTTATGGTTTGTGAAGCTTGTGGACAGTGATACTCACCACATCTCTTCATTGTACTTGGCTTTAGTTAAACTTATTACTATTTATTAGTGTTAATAGCCTAATTCTAAATTTTAACTTGCTGATTAATTTAAAATAGCAATTCATGTCATATTGATTCATAGGACTATTTTCTTTAAATTAAAATACTGGGCCTATTGAAGTTTAATTGCTTAGTTACTAAAGGTAAGCCTAATTGCATTATATTTATGAACACATCCTCTATAATTTAATATGTTACAGGAAATACCCGTTATAGTACGCTGCAGTGTTGCAGGGGGTCGTCTAAAAAGAGTCTACCCACTAAAAAGAAGTATAAAAAAAGGATCAAACAGATATGTCAAATCTGATACATTTGTTGGAGACTCATATGATTGGGATTGGAACCTTACTAGATCTACTATTACTACAAGATGTATTGATTCGGAAGAGAAAGAAACTGTCCTGGAATCCACTTACAGTAGTAAGTATTTATAAATTTGATAAACTGTCTTGTAAAATTTAAATTGCAATTACTACCGTAAGCAAATAATTTGTGGATATTTTCTTTTACTTTTGAAATTTATATCAATATTAGATGGTGAATTTTGAAATTTTGAACAGTTCCAGAATTTCTTTTCTCTTTTGTTTTTTGCAGATCAATCTGTTGAAGCATTGATTCCTGGGCAGGAATCTGCTGCTGGGATGGACATGAAAGATTCCAGAGAATCCAAAATTAAAGCTGTGATTCCTAATATTGTTGCAACTAACAGCAAGCAAGGTAATTTCTAGTTATCTTTTTTAACATGACACTCTTTAAAAATGAGACAGCGAATAGATTTTGTGGTAATAAGTAATTGTTTGCAATTTACTAAAAATTTTATACTTGAATAGGCCTATAATGGGGAACAATGGATTTTAACTATTATTTTTTTTTAACATTATGGTCTTGGTGGAAACATGAAGGATGAAAATGTAATCTTTCATATTGTTCATGAACACAGATGGTAGTTGCAGTCAAGTTTATGCAAATAGTAATAGTATTCTCACAAGAATGTACTATGGCATTCTTTTTAAATATGCCTGCTTTGTAAATATAAATGATTATTTTTTAATACAATAAAGTATGTAATTAATGAGCCCTGAGTTTAATAGAGTAGTTGAGGGATAGAGGAGATTATAATTTCAGGACATGAGTCAGCAGGACATCCATGAGTTTACTTAAATTTCTGGAGACCCTAATTGGGGAAAGTAAAGATAACTGAACACAGCTCTTATTCCAAGGTCTTAGACAGAACCTCTTAAATGTTTATGAAGAAAGTGTTATTTTAGTAGATTATTTGTATGAGTTTCAAAAAAACTGTTTGGTTTTAATAACATATATTATACACCTAAAAAAGTCTTTGTTGATGAAATGATAAAAAAATATACAACAAGCTAAAAGTAATTCTAAAGTAAAGGTAATTTCTTTTTTTTCTTTCTAGCTTACCTCAAAAGTAACTGATTATTGTTTAAAATTCATTAAAGCCTTGTAATTTTATTTTCTTCAGGTAAAAGATACACAATAGAAGAAAAAAAAACAAAGTATTAACCTAACCATGGCAGAAACCATGGGCATCAAAAGAACATCAGAGGAGTGTGCTGTTGCTGAATAAACAATTTTGAAATGGAAAAAATAAATAAAACTAAACTATCACCTGTCTTCTGTTTATGACTAACTACCGATATTATCTATATTAATGTTAGGGACAATATTATTCTTTCAATTAATACTAAGGACCATACTATTCTTTCAATTAATGTTAGAGACAATACTATTCTTTCAATTAATGTTAGAGACAATACTATTCTTTCAATTAATGTTAGAGACAATACTATTCTTTCAATTAATGTTAGAGACAATACTATTCTTTCAATTAATGTTAGAGACAATACTATTCTTTCAATTAATGTTAGAGACAATACTATTCTTTCAATGCAATATAAATGTCTCCAGTGAGACTGCCAGCCTTTCTGTCTGCCTACCAGTGTTTCTTCCAGACTTTTTTCCCCGGGGGGGGGGGGGGGTGTAGTAGACTTTCTTTGGGGGAGGGGGGCTTAGCCCAACCGGACGAGATGCCTGGAAGAAACTCTACTGCCTACTTATCTACCTACCTACCTGCATAACTGACAACTTCCCACCTGCCTGCCTACTTTACCTACATACCTGCCATTTTCCTGCCAAATTGCTTGCCTCCCAGTCAGCCTGCACAACTCTCTGCCTGCGTAGCTGCCTACTATCAGCCTGTGTTTCTCCCTGCCTTCATATCTACATACCTTACCCACTTACCTGTACACCTGACAACCTGCATACCTACCAGCCTACTTACCTTTCTATGTGCCTGCCGTCTGGCACGCCTAAACCTACCTACCTGCTTGCTAACATTCCCTCTAAGGGGAAAAAGGCTAGTGTGCAACTTGCATTTTGTGTGCGCGGTGTTCTAAGAGTCTTATATAAGTATATACGTATTTTACAAAAGGACTGTGGCAGGTTCAAAACTACTGCGCGGCCGCGCAATCGCGCAGGTTAGAGGGAACACTGCTGCCTATCTACCTGCCTGGCCTACCTGCCTACCTACTTTACTCATACCTTTCCGTATAGACCCCAAGTCAAGCTGACGTATTCACAAAATTTTAAGTAACAAAACGCGCTATATAAATATAACTATTATTTTCTAAAATACCATTTTAAATATCCCTGAAAATTGTTATCAATTCGATAAATTACGCTGAACGCTTTGTTAAATATACTACTTTGATTACATTTTTCTTGTATGATAAAGTCTGTCTATAGGGAGAGAGACCAAGAGTTAGAAAGCGAGAGAGAGAGAGAGTGAGAGAGAAGATGGGATAGCTTACCAGATGTTGCAGGGAATTCTGCAGAAGATTCCATAGCGTCTGCGAATTTGAGTTGTTCGTTGTTGTTCTGTGGTGCTGGCCACACCTTGGAGTTCTGGAACAGGAAGCACATATGAGTAGGTGAGAACATAAACAGGAAGCAAATATGTGGAGGTGAGCACTTATATCAGCATACAGAGTTGGTGTTGTCACCAACCTTCCCTGTAAGGGGAAAAGCTTGTGGTTTGTGTGCGCGTTGTTATCAAAGTCTTATACAAGGATTTAAGTATTTTACAAAATGACATGTAACTGTCAAACTGATCTTCTGATTTGTCACTGTCACAGTGATCTTCTGGCATGTTAAAGTGATCTTCTGACATGCTATATAGTGGCGTCACTAGGTCGGGTGGAACCTGGCTTAGTACCTCAGAGTGTCACCCCCGTCCATAAACGACTATATTATCTGCTCTACTAAAACAATAGGGAATTCGGTGTCACCCCAATCCCTGGAGGGTGTCACCCCCATCCCGGATTGTAACATCCCGTGTCTTCTGGTGGATAACGTTTTTAAAATATATTACACTAAATAAAGAGCATGCTTTCTCATTTAAATATGGTATTTGTCACTTTGGTGTCACCCTTTTGTGTGGTGCCGCCCGGTGCGGCACACCCCCCCGGCACCCACCTTGTGACGCCACTAATGTCACCAAAAACATAAATCTTTCCGACATGTCACAAAAAATCTGATATTTAATCTTAACAAATTACAAATGAAGAAAAAAAGCATGTCTAAATTCGTTTCATGCTTACTTTCTGTAGTTTATGGTAAGAACAATCCTGCGCTAAATGCTAGACGCTACAATGTTGCAACATATACACAAAGATAAAACTATAATAAAAACATTTTTATAACACATAATTTTGTTAGCTATTAATGTTAATACAATAAAGCTAAAATTACCCCCCTCGCTATAATTATACTACAATAGCAATGAAACCATAGAGATCTACATTTCTGCTTCGCTTAAACCATAACCGATAGTCAGTCAATTTGATTATAAACAAAATTGGCACAGAGGCATTACATTGTCATGTTGTCAATTCTTTTCCGATGTAAAAAAATAAATAAAAATAAGCCTAGCCGATCATGCGTAAAACGGCCCATTTCTGTTTTTAAACTGATCGTTATGGTTCGTTATCCAAGGGAAAGCAAATCCGAAGCCACATAGTTACGCTTCAACGTAGGATAATAATCGGATTTAACAAGGCGGAAAAAATAAAAAAACATTTCATTAATGATGCTGTTAATTTAGAATTAAAATTAGATACGGGAGATTAATAAAACAAAAAAAAATATATTTTTAATTAAAATTAAAAATATTTTAAATTAAAAAAAAAAACAACTAAATTTAAAAAATAAATAAAAATAAATAGAAATCGAATATACCTGTGTTATCGGTTTCACCTTGACCCTGGTCTTCAAACAAAAGAAGACGCCGACGTAGAAGAAGAGCATGGTGAAGCAGGGCCCGTGGTGGCCGACAATGGCGATGACCACCACAAACTCACGGTTTTCCGCGGGGTCCCACATGCAGGTACCCGGGGGCTGGATGTGGTGGATCCTGTCCAGGGTCAGGCCCGGCACCCACAGGCACAGCATCAAGATCCTGTCGTGAGAGGGGGTTGAGTTAGGTTTTTTTTTGTTTGGCGTATTCGCCTACTCAGGGGCGTAACGTCCCCTTCCAGGCGAACTAGCAATATCGCGCAAAACCAGTTTATATAGTTATTAGAAATAGAGAAAAAGCGCCCTCACCTCCATTCGCAACGGTCCGTGGTGCTTTTTATCAGTCACTGTCTCTTAACCTTTATTTATTTTTTTGTCACACAATTGAAGTAGAAGACAGTTAAATAAGCCCGTAAAGCCAAGTAGTAGTATATTTTCTTAACTTCGACTGAGTATAATTCAGTAATGCAGCTCAGAGTAAGCTATTTAATTTTTTTACCCCCGTTTGGCGCCCTATGGTCGGTGCCCGTGTCGGTCGCCCTCGGCTAGTTACGCCTCTGCGGCTATCTGGAGTTAGGGTTACGAGAGTTATATCCACGTTTGACATTTCTTCCTGGCAAATCACTGGATCTTTAGGTGATCACAGGTTTTTTTTAAAGAATGACCTTGACCTTCTTCCAAGCCAATATGCTGTTTATCTCCCACGATCTGTCAACATCTCACGCAGTAGGTTATTGATCAAAAGTCTAGCCCGGGCTCAATCGCTTCATTAACTTACGTGATTAAAATTATTAATTTCTTCACTTGAGTTGATGAGATAGTCTGAGCTTATTACAGATTTACAAAAAAAAAAAAAAAAAAAAAAAAAAAAAAAATCAACGACATAAAAATGAACAAAATCAGTAGTATTTCTAAAAGTATTTTTCAAAGTATGCAATGCAATATAAACAACGCAGATTAAGGTTTAGAATCTTCTTCTTCTTCGTTCTTAACTTTTAGTGTTGGAAGGGATCGAGCCTTTATCTGCCAGAGGGTTTGAACTCGAGACTTTTTCGAATTTATCAACCAAGTGCTTTTTGCCGACTCGACCACGCCTCCATCACGGTTGGGGGCCATTGACTCCGATTTCAGCCTGCTTTTCTTTTTGGATATGCTTCCATAGCCTTTGTCCAACCAAGAACAAACTACAAGGCAGCAGTTGTTTGATTTTGGGGTTGTCTCTTCTAGAAGAGTGGCTGTCCCCAGATAACAAACCTCATCTGCCCGAGGGTTCGAACTCGAGACTTTTCGGATTAGCAACCATGAGCTTTACCATGTCGAACCCCGAAGGTTTAGAATGTTCTACAGGTATTTACATTTAGGTAGTTATTATAAATAACTGTTTACTGCCAATATTGAATTCAAAACGGTTTGACAAGGTACCCAACACAGCAGTTTGTCAAAGGACAGGACAAGGAAAGGACAGGGTGCAAAAAGTTCGTCAAAGAAGGTGTAGCTGATAGGGCATAGGTTGAGGAAACAGGCAACACGTATTTCTAGACAATTTAACCCATAAATAATTTGTATGAAAAGGTCTGTATTTTGGTACCTTTACTTTAACCATAACCATAACACTAACACCAACCCTCACCTCAAACCCAACCCCAACCCTAACCCTAATGGCCGATAAGGAATTGTTTTTATTACTGCGTGTGTTTAAATATTCAAATGTCTAGACATAAGAAATATGTACCAAGTGGCGGGGGTTAACTTTTAGCCAGAGCACTTTTTACACCTAACCTTATCTGGACAAGACCCAAACTAAAAATAACAGAGGACAGAAAAGTATGGGTGATGTAAATAGACTATGCTAAACTGGGAACTTTAAAAAGTCGAAGAAGAAGAATTATAAATGTATTAGATTATTAATTAAGTTATTAATTTTAGGTCTAGTGTTTTTAGTTTTAAAACAGCAACTAATTTCTGTCGTGCGTAAGGAAATTTAAACTATTTTAACCCTTGAAATCGATGTAATCGGTGATGTATCGCCGTGTCATCTTGTTACCAATAATTACTAGCTAGATGGTCTTAAAGAAAGTATCAATTAAAGAAAGAAGACCAATAATCATTAGATATGACAGGCTATAGCAGTAGAAGCTGCCAGCACTAATGGGGTGGGGTGGGGTGGAGAGGTGCGACAGATGTACCAAGAGAACCCCATATATATATACATATGTATATATATATATATATATATATATATATATATATATATATATATATATATATATATATATATATATATATATATATACACACGCACATTTTACCTATGAGCATTTTAATTAACCCTATGAATTCATTATCTTGTGACAAACCAACGCTTCTACCCAGAAGAGAAATGGACAAAAACAAAGTCTCTACTTTATTTTGAATTGAAATATAGCATCCCAGTTTCCCAATTCGTCAATTATACAAATACGTTTTATGACTGGAATAAAAGATCGGCTGAAAGGCTTCTTCGACACGTTACCCTCCCAGACAAATAATCAACGTAATCAATAATTTTTTTAATTGTAGGTCACGCCATCCCCCATGTTTAGAAACGGTGTTTTGATGTTATAGAAAACTAAAGTACGTTTCACGACTCCATATTTCATATGCAGGCGATGTTTGTGATATAATAGTTATTTCAGCGTCTAACAAGACACACGTACATATAAGTTCAGGATCCGTTCCTAACGACACCGAATATTTGTATCGCCAGCAGACACCAAGGTAGACGTACTAGCGATCTGCCTAATCAGCTTCCAATTAAATGAAGAGTTTATGCTGAGATTATTTCCCCTTGATACACCGACGTAAAAGGTTGAGCTTTCATCTCTAAGATGTTAACTGTTCCCCACGATCTTTATACCAACAAAAGCACTTCTTCGAGTTTCCATTGCGCTTATTATTGAGTGGAGTCTAAAGGATCGCCACTTAGGTCTAGATGGTTCTTAACACAATTATGATACGTGATGTATCAGTACGAAGAACAAAAAGTATAACTTGTGTAGTAAGATATTTCGTTTATGAGCAAGATGTAGTGGCGTCACTAGGTCGGGTGTCACCCGGTGCGGTAACGAATGGTGTCAACCCATCCCTCTTATCTCTTATAATTTAGCATTTTCGGTTTGGTGTCATCCCCCCCCCCTTATTGGGCAGATAAAGTGGAGTTCATATGTTTCTTGACCTCGGCAAAATAATATGGTCAGCGCTATGCCCAGCCGCCTTTTACTGTATCATTTTCACTAGAACAACAAATTGTTTTGACTGTAAATTTTATGCTTTAAGTGGTGCCCCCCCCCCCCCAATATGATGGAACCCGGTGCGGACCTAACCCCCCCCCCCTTACACACACTCCCACGCCTTGTGACGTGACTGACAAGATAAGGGCAGGTTTCTCCAAATTTTAAAAATATTCTTCTCTAATGGAATATTAGGAGTATTCTTTAATATCGGTTAGTAGTTCCCTTGTATTATTATATAGGGTTTAATATTAGGACTAAGATTAGGGTTAAGGCTGTAGGTCTTCAAAGCACGAAGAGATAGCAAGGTCAGCCAACTTTGGTTTTCCGACTTAACTCAGGTACCATTTAAAGCTGAGTGGACTCATTGACGGCCTACATACTAGATCTCGTGTGAACCGAGCTCAAGACATTAATATTTAGTATTCGTGAGTTCTACCACACAACCTCGCCGCCCCATTTAGTACAAGACCAATATAAATATTTAAAACTATCATGTCGGACGTGAAGCGAGGCAAGTTAGATAACTCGCCGCATCATAGCCATAAAACAAAATAAAAAACCAACAATTAATGTTATGATGTGAAAAGTGAAGGTAGGCAAGTTAGATAACTCACCACAAATATTTAAAGCTATTAGTATAAGATGAAAAGTAAAGACAGCTAAGGAAGATACCCCACCGTAGAAGTTTAAAAATATAGAGTAAAAAAAATGAACAAAGGCAAGTTAGACAACTGAGTACAAATATTTAAAGCCATAAGATGAAAGATAAAGGAAGCTAAGATAGGTAAATCACCATATAAGATTAAAACTATAGAGTATAGAGTGAAAACAGAAGAGAGAAAGTAAGTTAGGTAACTCTATATATAAAGTGAAAAATGGAGGAAGGCAAGTTGGATAACTCTGCGCACATATTTAAATCTATTACATAAAAATGGATGAAAGTATGTTATATAAGTAACCACATCACAACAATGAAACGAAAAACAAAACACAAATATTTAATGCTACAAACGAAGGAAGGGTAGATAACTCACCACACCACCGCAATCATGGTTAAAGATTTTTTCTTCTTGTTCAAAGATCGATAACTCATGCTCCAGAAAACCGACCAGAACCTGAGGGAAGAGACAACAAAAACAATCGGTGGGGCTGATACACTCACTGGATAGATACAACAGCTCTGACTATGTGCATGTTACACTTAATATCTCAAGGTCATCAGGTCATTGTGTTTTATGTCTGAGAAGTTTAGAGATAGCTTGTTAGTGAACGCAAGTTGTTGTGGCATTGCTGTGTAATGGTTGTCGTGTTTGGCTAAGCAGTTTTTTTTAAAGTTGATATACTATTGTAAAGAGGTTGTGGTTAGAATGTTAGAGCGTTTTCAAAAAGGTTTATAGGTGGCCAAGCTTTTTTTTGTTAACGCAGTTGGCCAGGCTGTAAGCAAAGGTGGCCAGATTCCCCTAAAAGTGGCCAAGTTGCCAGCAAAGAAAACTGTACTCCCTTGTCAACATAGATGGCCAGACAAAACTAACACGAATGGCCAAACTCTTTACAGAGTTGGCCAGACTCAACTGTAAACGGAGTTGAACTGTCAACAACAGATATTGTCAGACACCTATCAGAAGAGGTGGCCAGATTCACATGCAGATGTCCAGACTCACATTTTAATAACAGAGATGGCGAGACTCACCTGTTTGCACATATGGTCAAAGTAACTTCTCAACTGATATGGCCATATATATATATATATATATATATATATATATATATATATATATATATATATATATATATATATATATATATATATATGTAACGAGTCCCCGAGTCTATCCTGCCGACAACGCCAAATGTAACGAGTCTCTGGCTACCCTGCCGACAACGCCAAATGTGACCTTCCCGAGTCTAACCACTCATTCCACACAACATTGACCACAGCATAGATACTCGAAGATGCAGGTTCATTATTGATCCTTTTATTACATGAATCAAAGAATGCTTCACAATAATATAATGAATCAAGAGAGATGTTTCACAATAATAGTCTGAATCAACGGACCCCCAACAGTCCTCACTAGGCTTCATCTAACTGAATACACATGTCTAACGTCCTTCTTAACACAATACAACCAACTTGATACTGCCACACCGACTCACTGATCGAAAGCGAGCGAGAGAGAGAGACTGAGAGAGAGACTGCGAGCTCAGCCGTCGCCTTCCCTATTTATCCCCTTCATATCCATAATCATATTCGGTCCTATCATAGTTATGTTCCATCCGAATATCTCGCCTTCCGATTACTACGCAGTTGTCTCGTACCAGTCTTTTATTAAACTTGTTATCAGTCCGATCAATAGAACACCTGCACTGTGACGTCAGCCAATTCATGTCAAAGTTGACAGCGGCTTGTCGTATCGCTTTCCAACTACGCCTTGGCTTCGTGATCGTTATCAGCCCAACATCTGCACTATTGCATCAGACTGTAATACGTTGTTAACCATAGTATGGTAACTACACCTAGTTACATCCACCGCCGCCTTTTTTGTGTGTTTTCAACCACAAACAACGCTTGGTAGGTGCACTTCCTAAATGTCCATCGCACCATCGTAAAAAAAAAATTTATTGTTCCACTCACTGTCAATGTCGTCACATTCGTAAAAGATTGACAGTTATCCCCATTTCACATATCCAATGTGTCTACATCATCTTCCTCAGACACAAAACAGTTCTAGAATTCACATCCACCTTTTTTCGTCTGGTGCCTTCACCAGTTCACTTTTATGACTTTTTGAACAGTCTGTTCTCATACCAGCGCGACCATGAAAGAATTGATGATTGCTGACAAAAAATTTCGTATTCTTTCTGTTTCTCAAACTTCTCCGCGGACCACTTATGTGATGGTCTACTGTCTCTCTGCTTTTGGAGGGACCGGGATCCTCCTTGTTGCCGGTATCCTCCCCTTGTGTATCGCTGTTGCGCTGTTGATGGTGACATGGTTCCGGGATGGGTATGTGAATTTCCGTTATAGTTTCCGGTTCCCTAATTGTCTTGGGTTTCCTTGTGTGTAACTGCTCTTCTTGACTATGACAATATTTCTTTAATTGAGCAATATTCGCCCACCGATCCGGTTTGGCGTGATCGATGGGTCTTATCTTAAAGGGGCCACCTGCTACTTTAGGCATCTCCACGACTTGCCATATCTCCTGTCCCCAGAGATCGTGGATTTTGTTTCTGCCTAACGGGTGGCTACGCAGTAATACCCTGTCGTTCAGTTTGAGTGGCGGGTCCTTTGTCTGTACCGGCGGTTCCCTTCGCCGTGCTTCATGTTCTAGTCTTTCCTGTACTACCCTGTACATTTCTCTAATTCGTCTCATATGTTCATTCACATATTCCAGTGCAGTGTATGAGCCAGTCATACTCTCCTTTTTTCCTAGGAACAAGTCAAGGGGCAATCGAGCCTCCCGTCCGAACAGCAACATGTGTGGCGAAAAGCCGGTTGTGGCATGGGGTGTGCAGTTGTATAGATATACCAACTCTGGGAGAAAATCAGGCCAACGTTTTTTCTGTTCAGGTTCTAGGGTACGCAGCAAATCATGCATGCTGCGGTTGAACCGCTCGCACTGTCCGTTTCCTTTCGGATTAAATGTGGTTGTTCTAGATTTGTTGATCCCGTAGTGGCTGCACAGTTGGTTAATTACTTCTGACTCGAAGGCCCTTCCTTGGTCAGAGTGTAATTGTCTTGGTATGCCATATTTGATGAACCAATGTTCTATTAAGACCTTTGCCACTGTTTTGGCAGTCTGATCTCGTGTGGGCACCGCCACAGTCCATTTGGTGAAAACATCAGTCATTACCAACACATGTTCCGTCCCATCCGATGATTGCTCCAACGACGTAAAGTCCATAGCCACAATCTCTAGTGGTTTTGTCGCTAATAGGTGTCCCGATGGCTGTCTCATTTTGACAACTGGCATTTTCGCATGCTGACACCTCACACAAGCCTCACAATGGCGTTTGACCTCCATTTCCATATTGGGCCAGTAACACCTCCGTCGTAATATTTTGTGCGTCCTGTCCTGACCCTGGTGTCCTGCCCTGTCATGTGCCAACCTTAGCACTTCTTCTCGTAATTGTCCAGGCACCACCACCTGGTGTATTGTCCCATCAATTTGGTCATGAATTCTCCGCATGAGAACACCATCCTTTATACTGAGACGGTCCCACTGACTCAGTATTTTCTTTGTTTCTCGACCAAATTGTTCTCTTTTCCTTCTTCCTGGGAATTTTTGTTCCTGGACGTGTTTCAACAGCGGCTGTAAGCCACTATCCGTTCTCTGGGCATTTCTTATCTCTTTGTGATTAAGGCAACTAAAATCACCAATGTCCCTATGTCCGGGCTCTGTGGAAATGTGCTCCACCCCGGTCTGTCCGTTCTGCCTCACTTGCACCCCGTGAGGGATATCTGTTGACGCTCTGACCTCACATATTCCTGTCAGCGTTTCTTCCTCATCGCCCGGTCTCTCGTAAGGATTTCTTGATAAGGCGTCCGCATTGCCATTGGACCGCCCCGGGCGAAATTTTATCTCTAGGTCAAAGAGTGCCAATTCTGCTGCCCATCGCTGTTCGATGGATCCCAACTTTGCTGTCTTTAGGTGACTCAAGGGGTTATTGTCAGTGTATACCACACATTTAGCACCTAATAGATAGTCCCTGAATTTTTCAGTCACAGCCCATTTTAGTGTCAAAAGTTCTAGTTTCATGGCGCTGTAATTTGTCATGTTCTTCTCTGATTCCTTCAGAGCTCGACTGGCATAAGCAATAACCCTGAAACCTTGCTTTTGTTGTTGTGATAGCACAGCTCCCAGACCTTTAGAGCTGGCGTCAATTTCTAGCCGAAATGGTTTGTCAAAGTCTGCGTATCCTAATATCGGCGCCTCTGTCAAAGCCTTTTTCAATAGCTTAAACGAGTTCAGGCATTCATCAGTCCATAATTCACCTATCAGTTGTGTTTTACCTTTCTTTTTCTCCTTACTGTGTTTCTTTGTCATTTTGTTTACCAAGTCATGCAATGGTGCGGCAATTTTTGCAAAACCAGGCACAAATTTTCTATAATAGGAAGCAAAGCCCAAGAATGATCTGACCTCTACTGTAGTTGTTGGCTGTTTCCATTCTTTAACAGCTGCAATTTTATCTGGGTCAGTGGCGATGCCATCCGACGAAATCACGTAACCCAAAAAATGTACCGATTTCAGACCGAAGCAGCATTTGTCTGGGTTCAGCTTTACTCCTATCTCCCTAAGACGGAGAAACACTTGTTCTAATCTTTCTAGATGGTCCTCCCAAGTTTTTGAATAAACTAGTATATCATCCAAGTACACCAACATTATTTGAAATAGAAAGTCACTCATAGCACTCTGCATTACTCGCTGGAATGTAGCAGGTGCATTAGTTAGACCAAACGGCATACGGGTCCACTCGTACAGTCCCAGTGGAGAAATAAATGCAGTCTTATGTTGATCGTTGGGGTGCATGGCCACTTGGTGGTAGCCACTAGCCAAATCCAAGGTAGAAAAAAATCTTGCTCCCCCCAACGCATCAAGACATTCATCAATACGAGGCAAGGGGAATGCATCCCTTCTTGTGATATTGTTCAATTTCCGGTAATCACAACACAGTCTTATCTCCCCTGACTTCTTTTTTACCACTACTATCGGTGCCGCATACGGGCTCGTGCTGGTTGTAATAATTCCCTTTTTTAGTAGATCGTTCAGGTGTGCCTTCACCGCAGAGTAGTGACTCGGTGGTAATCTTCGATAAGGTTGCGCCACCGGCTTGTCTTGTAGTAAGGGTATCTGGTGTTTTATTACTTCCGTGTAACCCAAATCACCCTCGTACGAGGCAAATATATCCCTGTACTTATTCAGCAATTCATTTAGTTTTGGGTCCTCAGTTTCCGGGAATGTATATGATCGGCCATCCTTTTTCTTCACCTCGGCCGTCACATTAACCGACCTAATTGTTACTTCATTACTGCTGGTATTGCTCAGTTCGATGCACTGTGCCGACCTTAGTACCTCGACGTTCTGTGGTACTCCTACCAGAGTATTAGGCGGTATAAAAATTTCCTCATCCAAAACATTTGCCACTAATCCTTGAACTAGTCCCTTCTCCGCTGATGTGTATGTCCGCAGTAACACGACGCCTGCCCTCAGTGCGGCGCCACATGGTTCTATCATCACATCACCATTCACGCTTCTATCACCAATTTGTAATGTGATTGCCTTGACCGTGTTTGCCGGGACTGATATCCTTCCTCTGGTCTTGGCAAACCTGGCCAACTTGGATCCCCGACCTGGTGTGGTCGATCCGACAATATTTGTAAGAAATTCTGGCAACTGGCCAAGAATATTCATGCCCAACAGGCAAGGTATATTTGACACATTTGTCTCTAGGTTGTGTTTCGTAACGAACACCCCAACCTGCTTCAACCTATGTCCCGCCACCACGACATCCGCCAGAAAATAACCACAGTATGGAATGGTTAGTCCATTAGCTGCCGTCAGGCGCATGCATGTGTCAGACCTCAACCTATGGTCTTTTCCTTTCATCCATTTGGTGTAAAAATTTTCCGTGATTGTCGTCACCTGGGAGCCTGTATCCACAATCGCCTTCACCGCGATGTCCCCAATCGTAATCACCATTTCGGGACAGACTCCCATCATTTTGCTTCTTGGGCCATAACCTCGCCCCTCTGTAGCCTGGCCCTGCCTTACAGAGGACGACCGTTTCCCTGGCAGTACCGTGAACAGGACAAGCAAATTGGTCGACCGTCAGCCGTCCACCGGAGCGATGGACCGGCGGGTCGCGGCCGTCCAACCTGTCTCTGTTTTGTCCCGTTCTTTTCCTGATTCTCAGCTGTTGACCTGCTTTCTAACCTCTCCAATCTTTGGTCAACCTTATCCAGGTGGGCCAACAGTTGAGCCATCATGGTTTCCACCGTGCCGGTCCCCGTGGGTGGGGATTGTTTCTGTTCCGGCACAGAGACTTTGTCCACCGAACAGTTCGATTGGTCCTCATCCTCGGACCTGCGGATCGCTGAGTTCCTGACCTGAAGGAAGGTCAACTGCGGGTCTTTGTGGACCTCCTCTTTCAACTCTCTCCTTAAGATCGGGGTTGCTAGCCCCTCGATGAACTGGTCCCTCAGTAGGCGTACATCAATGTCAGGTGTTTTGCCCTTTACCGAATCAAAGGCCCTGTTTATTCGGTGTGAATACTCCATCACACTCTCCGCCATTCTCTGCTTTAAGCCTACGAACCCCGATAGCAGTTGCGATCCCGACCGTCTCTCCCCAAAGGTCTCCATAATTAGATCCAGCACCTTATCTGGATCTGATTGGACGGTTTTATCGTGGCATTTGACCTCTGCCCTAACCGTCTCTCCTATACTGCCCATCAACAGTCTTAATCTTTCCTCTGGTGACATGTTTCTCGAGGCCCAGGCCGCTTTGACCTCTTCACTGAACCTGTTGGTTAAAGTTGGATTACCGTCCCCGTAAAATTTGTTAATGTGGGACTCTCTGGGCAGGACCACAATATGGGTCTGCTTCTCGTCCAGAGTAGACATTTTATTCCTTTAGTAAAAAAAAAGAGTTCTTTCTTACCGTGTGTGTATGAAAAAATTTTTCCTCGTTCCTCAATTTTCACTGTTCCTGAATGTCCGAATTCACACACACACTAAACACAGTTATGAACTAGGTTGACTATGGGTGCCTAAAGCGGCAAGTCTCGTTGAATTCATCCTGATCGCAGCGCCAAATGTAACGAGTCCCCGAGTCTATCCTGCCGACAACGCCAAATGTAACGAGTCTCTGGCTACCCTGCCGACAACGCCAAATGTGACCTTCCCGAGTCTAACCACTCATTCCACACAACATTGACCACAGCATAGATACTCGAAGATGCAGGTTCATTATTGATCCTTTTATTACATGAATCAAGGAATGCTTCACAATAATATAATGAATCAAGAGAGATGTTTCACAATAATAGTCTGAATCAACGGACCCCCAACAGTCCTCACTAGGCTTCATCTAACTGAATACACATGTCTAACGTCCTTCTTAACACAATACAACCAACTTGATACTGCCACACCGACTCACTGATCGAAAGCGAGCGAGAGAGAGAGACTGAGAGAGAGACTGCGAGCTCAGCCGTCGCCTTCCCTATTTATCCCCTTCATATCCGTAATCATATTCGGTCCTATCATAGTTATGTTCCATCCGAATATCTCGCCTTCCGATTACTACGCAGTTGTCTCGTACCAGTCTTTTATTAAACTTGTTATCAGTCCGATCAATAGAACACCTGCACTGTGACGTCAGCCAATTCATGTCAAAGTTGACAGCGGCTTGTCGTATCGCTTTCCAACTACGCCTTGGCTTCGTGATCGTTATCAGCCCAACATCTGCACTATTGCATCAGACTGTAATACGTTGTTAACCATAGTATGGTAACTACACCTAGTTACATCTATATATATATATATATATATATATATATATATATATATATATATATATCAACAGGGATGGTCAGACAGCTATCAGTAGAGGTGGCCAGATTCATCTACAGATGGCCAGACTGACCTATCAACTACAGAGATGGCCAAACTCACCTATCAACTACAGAGATGGCCAAACTCACCTATCAATTACAGAGATGGCCAAACTCACCTATCAACTACAGAGATGGCCAAACTCACCTATCAACTACAGAGATGGCCAAACTTACCTATCAACTACAGAGATGGCCAAACTTACCTATCAACTACAGAGATGGCCAAACTCATCTACAGATGGCCAGACTGACCTATCAACTACAGAGAAGGCCAGACTGACCTAGAGATGGCCAGACTGACCTAGAGATGGCCAGATTGACCTATAGATGGCCAGACTGACCTATAGATGGCCAGACTGACCTAGAGATGGCCAGACTGACCTAGAGATGGCCAGACTGACCTAGAGATGGCCAAACTCACCTGTCTGCAGAGATGGCCACTAGAGAGAAGACCGAGGCGAAGGTCATGCCGTAGTCGCAGAAGATCCAGATGGTGCACATGACGCGTCCAAACGGCCAGTAGCCCAGCATCATGTCTGCAAGCAAATAGAAGACAAGTTTAAAATTTTGACATGGAGAGGGTGTGGGGTGGGAGGGGGTGTCAGAAGTCACATTGAAAAAAAAACCTGATGTGAAGCGTGTGTTGTAGACGTCGGACCTGTAGCATAGAACTAATTAGACTCACCTAGAACAGTGGCATCGCTAGGTTGGTTGTCACCCGGTGCGGCACTTCGTGGTGTCACCCCCCCCCCAAAAAAAAACAACAACAAACAAACAACAATGTGTCACTCCCACCCCCTTGTAATAACTGTCGATTTGTACTTCAAAAACTATTTAACTTTAATTAATTATTAATGGAACTGGTAAAAAAGCATTTTTCTTCTGTACATTTTGCAATTTTTTGCCTTGGGGTCACCCTCTTAAATGGTGTAACCCGGTGCGGCCCGCACCCCCCTCCGCCCCGCCGTCGCTACGCTTCTGGCATAGAACAAAACTAGACTCACCTGTCGCATAGAAGGACATTGCCGTGGCCGCCACCCCCATGTCCGTGACAGCGAGGTTGACGATGAGGAAGTTGAAGGCCGTCTGGAGCGCCCTCTCCTTGTAGACTGCCAGCAGAACCAGCAGGTTCCCAAAGAAAGTCACCAGAACCAGGATGTAGAGCACGACCCCCAGGGCTATCTTCTGCCAGTCTAACCCAGGGGGGTCAGGGGTGATGGGGTCGGAGGGAGTCGTGGTGTTGTTCATGTTGGTGGTTAGGAGTTTTTTTTTTGTACAGGTCTAAAGCAAGGTGAGTGGGTGGGGGTGGTCTTAGATTAATGTTCCATTATCTGTGTGGTCTCTCATTAGTGGTCCATTATCTGTGTGGTTTTAGATTAGTGGTCCATTATCTGAGTGGTCTCTCATTAGTGGTCCATCATATGAGTGGTCTTACGTTAGTGGTCCAATATATGGGTGGTCTATCATTAGTGGTCCATTATCTAAGTGGTCTTATGTAAGTGGTTCAGTATCTGAGTGGTCCATCATATAAGTGGTCTCATGTTAGTGGTCCAATATCTGAGTGGTCTCATGTTAGTGGTCCATCATATGAGTGGTCTCAGTCTCATATTAGTGGTCCAATATCTGAGTGGTCTCATATTAGTGGGCCATTATCTGTGTGGTTTTATGTTAGTGGTCCCTCGTGTAAGTTGCATAGTTCATGTTATTGGTCCACGGTCTGAAAGGATCAGCTCTAGTCACACAAGTCACCCAACACATAATGTACGTGCGATCTCATGACACATATGTGCGGTCCAGTGCGTACATAATGTGATTCCCCGCATCAGAGGTCACGTGATAGTCTCCAATCAACCGTGACATCTATAACCTCACGTGCCCAGACGATACAAAAAATGGTATCAATGTAAACAGGAAGTGGATGTATCGGATTTCTAAACTACATCGGAAATCTGGAAAAAATAGACAAAAAAAAAAAAATACAGAAAAAATAAATATAAATCTAAGTATTTTATTAAATGAAAAAAATTAGTACATAATGTTACTAACACACAGTATGTAATTGATTTTTAGCTTTTTGTAAAATAATTTAAGGGAAACACAATAAACTATCGTCCATTATTAACGTTTAAAATGTTCTGCATTCTAGGAGGAATGGTTAGGGCGCTGGGAAGTGGGGTTGGTAGAGGGGTCAGATAAGGTTGGGGTAGGGGTCAGATAAGGTTGGGGTCAGGTAAGGTTGGGGTAGGGGTCAGATAAGGTTGGGGTAGGGGTCAGATAAGGTTGGGGTAGGGGTCATATAAGGTTGGGGTAGGGGTCAGATAAGGTTGGGGTAGGGGTCAGATAAGGTTGGGGTAG
This sequence comes from Physella acuta, assembly GCF_028476545.2. Classification (NCBI taxonomy): domain Eukaryota; kingdom Metazoa; phylum Mollusca; class Gastropoda; family Physidae; genus Physella; species Physella acuta. The sequence continues at coordinate 43,606 of NW_026732848.1, read as the reverse complement.
GGGTCAGATAAGGTTGGGGTAGGGGTCAGATAAGGTTGGGGTAGGGGTCAGATAAGGTTGGGGTAGGGGTCAGATAAGGTTGGGGTAGGGGTCAGATAAGGTTGGGGTAGGGGTCAGATAAGGTTGGGGTAGGGGTCAGATAAGGTTGGGGTAGGGGTCAGATAAGGTTGGGGTAGGGGTCAGATCGAGGTAGACGGGGATCAACTATCGAACAAAGGGTCAACTATTGCTAATAGAGGAGTTTGATAGGGTTGGTTTAGAGAGTAAGAGGGTTGGAAAAGGGGGTCAGATAAGGTTGAACAGGGATCAACTGTTAGACGAGGGGTCAAATAGAGTAGGGAGAGAGGTCAGTTAGTGTTGGGGGGGGGGGGGTCAGCTAGAGTTCATGGACTGCACTGAGTTTGATATAAAAACTGTGGAATTATTGGAAAAATCGATAATGAGATATTTTCATTTAATAAAAAAAGATCTAAATAAAATAATAAGGCTGAATTGAAATATACATAATTTCAAAAGGCTGTTGCTTTAGATATTCGACCCAGCACTGAGATCAACAACAGTCCAAATCGATCTTTGATTGAACTATTGTGTTTTGATCTGCAAGACAGCATCATACAATCATCTCTCGCTACTGCACTAGGCTATGTAGTTATATACATTCAATTTGTAAAGGATTGGTTTCTATATGAGAAATACTGCATCGTATGAATACAGTTGGAAAAATAAATTGGTCTGAATTGTATACCTTTAATTGGAAATAAGAGTATGTTTTCTCCCTTGATATTTCTAAAAGATGAAACTTGTATGGAGCGTTTTCAGAGAAAAACTATAGAGATATTGAAGGAGTGTTTAGAAATAGGAAAAAAGAAAAAAAAAGAACTTAGAACTTTGGGGTCGTCCGTAAATGAAGCCACTCGCTGAGGGTGAGGGGGGGGGGGGGTATATTTTTATAACTTTATGAGATAGAGGGGGAGAATAACAACTTACATGATTTAAACGTGTTGTAAACGTTGTAATATTGAAGGTGTGTTTGTCAGTGTGTGTGGGGCTTTTGATACTTATTCTGTTTGGTCTGTAGGTATTTGTGACAATGATGTGATGATGTTGGTGATAATAATGTGGCAATGTGATTATGATGATATGGTGATGATATTGTGATGAAATTATGATGATATTGTGATAATGATGTTGTTATAATGTGGTTATTTTTATGAGGCTATGATGTGGCGATGTTATGTGGACTGTGATGTGGTGATTTGGTGATGATGATGTGTTGATATGTGATGATGATGTGTTAATATGGTGATGATGATGTGGTGATATGGTGATGATGATGTGGTGATATGGTGGTGATGATGTGGTGATATGGTGATGATGATGTGGTGATATAGTGATGATGATGTGGTGATATGGTGATGATGATGTGGTGATATTGTGATGATGATGTGGTGATATGGTGATGATGATGTGGTGATATGGTGAAGATGATGTGGTGATATGGTGAAGATGATGTGGTGATATGGTGAAGATGATGTGGTGATATGGTGATGATGATGTGGTGATATGGTAATGATGATGTGGTGATATGGTGATGATGATGTGGTGATATGGTGATGATGATGTGGTGATATGGTGATGATGATGTGGTGATATGGTGATGATGATGTGGTGATATGATGATGATGATGTGGTGATATGATGATGATGATGTGGTGATATGGTGATGATGATGTGGTGATATGGTGATGATGATGTGGTGATATGGTGATGATGATGTGGTGATATGGTGATGATGATGTGGTGATATGGTGATGATGATGTGGTGATATGGTGATGATGATGTGGTGATATGGTGATGATGATGTGGTGATATGGTGATGATGATGTGGTGATATGGTGATGATGATGTGGTGATATGGTGATGATGATGTGGTGATATGGTGATGATGATGTGGTGATATGGTGATGATGATGTGGTGATATGGTGATGATGATGTGGTGATATGGTGATGATGATGTGGTGATATGGTGATGATGATGTGGTGATATGGTGATGATGATGTGGTGATACGGTGATGATGATGTGGTGATACGGTGATGATGATGTGGTGGTATGGTGATGATGATGTGGTGGTATGGTGATGATGATGCGGTGGTATGGTGATGATGATGTGGTGGTATGGTGATGATGATGTGGTGGTATGGTGATGATGATGTGGTGGTATGGTGATGATGATGTGGTGGTATGGTGATGATGATGCGGTGGTATGGTGATGATGATGTGGTGGTATGGTGATGATGATGTGGTGGTATGGTGATGATGATGTGGTGATATGGTGATGATGATGTGGTGATGATGATGTGGTGATATGGTGATGATGATGTGGTGGTATGGTGATGATGATGTGGTGATATGGTGATGATGATGTGGTGATGATGTAGTGGTGATATGGTGATGATGTGGTGATATGATGATGATGTGGTGATATGGTGATGATGTGGTGATATGATGATGATGATGTGGTGGTATGGTGATGATGATGTGGTGATATGGTGATGATGATATGGTGATGATGTAGTGGTGATATGATGATGATGTGGTGATATGATGATGATGTGGTGATATGGTGATGATGTGGTGATATGGTGATGATGATGTGGTGATATGATGATGATGATGTGGTGATATGGTGATGATGATGTGGTGATATCGTGATGATGATGTGGTGGTATGGTGATGATGATGTGGTGATATGGTGATGATAATGTGGTGATAGGGTGATGATAATGCGGTGATATGGTGATGATGATGTGGTGATATGGTGATGATGATGTGGTGGTATGGTGATGATGATGTGGTGATATGGTGATGATGATGTGGTGATATGGTGATGATGATGTGGTGATATGGTGATGATGATGTGGGGATATGGTGATGATGATGTGGTGATATGGTAATGATGATGTGGTGATACGGTGATGATGATGTGGTGATATGGTAATGATGATGTGGAGATATGGTGATGATGAAATGGTGATATGGTGATGATGAAATGGTGATATGGTGATGATGATGTAGTGATAACGAGGAGTAAATATAATCTGATCATCTGTGGACGACTACTAATTCACAAAAGTACACAATCGGTTTCAAACTAAATCACTTCTCTAACCATCCTCTTTTGTGTAACAGTCTTTTAAAATTCCGTATTAAATTTTTTTTATTCTTTACAAGTTTGTACTTCGGCCACACTATCTCTGGGCAGTTGGGTTTATGATCAAATCTTGTTACTTCATTTTCACCTATTCTAATGTAAACATTTTTAAAAATTCTCCAGACAAATTAGTCTCCGGTTAAATATTAAATCAGTAATTAAAAATTAATGTAAAGATAACTATATTCTTTATCTTAATGAGAAATAACAAGATTAAGTACCAGCAGCCGATCGACCAGATAGGCGACAGAGGTTACTTGTATTCAAGGGCGTTAATAAGTGGCAGGTAATTGTCGTTTTGATTTAAAAAACGCAGGCTCCTGATCGGATTTGAAGGGATAGAGATCTATTTTTTTTTATTTGTGTTAGGGTTTGTCTCAATTAAAAGCGAATGGAATGAAAAGATGCAGCACTAATTGTTTTAAAAACGTAAATATCGATATATTTTTTTCAATTTAAAAAAATTCTTAATCCCTAAAAAGTAGAACATAAAACTAATATGAAAAACCTTTATAATAGCAAGCTTTTGAATGATCATTAAAATATTGGAGATTTCACGATCTAAGAAAAAAATATAAAAAAACTGTTATAATAACAAACTTTTGAATGGACTAAAATATGGAGATAAAATAAAACTTTCTGTATATTTTTTTTTTTTAAATTAAAAGCGTTGGTCGGTAAAATATCGGAGATTTTACGATGAACCAGCGCTTCCAAAGAAAGTTTGAGTTTTGTTTAATGTTGATAAATGATTAGAGTTTGCTTCAATACTGTTAGTTATAGAAAGCAACGTTTTAAACTTGACCGTGTACAACACAACATAGGGTGGAGAGAGCTAAAATCTTCAGTCATTCACACATTTGGAGGCTGGAAGGGGGAAAGGGGGGGGGGGGGTAACAAGTGAGGAGTTCAAATAAAAAATGAAAAAAAAATATTGCATACATTTTTTAAAACAAATACTTACCTTCGGCAAATAACAAATCACTTTGTTGTAAATAAAGAAAAAAAAACAATAATTAAAACAAGAATCAAGAGTATTTAAAAAAAATTAACATCTCTAATTTATAAATGAATAACTTATATAAAAAAAACACATACACACCTCTAAATAATTCAACCATCAGTTTTAATGATTGATGTTAGTCTGTTGCACAACTGACAAAGACACATTGAAAAAAATAAAAAAATAAACGAGATACAAATCAGATTTTAACAACAGTTTTTTTATTACTATCATTTTAGTATATCACACACGGCAATTACCCAAAGGTTTACATAAGCAGTTCTTTTTACCGCAAAATAATTGTTTTATAAATAAAATTTAATGGCACCTGCCATCGTTTGGAATTGATTTGGTGGGCTATTCCTGGCTAGGTCCCGCCCTTCTGATTTTAAATCTTTGAAAATACCGTAAGATAACCAGTTCTGACGTCACTGTCGTCTGCTTGTTTCAAGGACGAATTAAAAAAAAAACATGCCCATTGTGTACCGCCATTTTAGAAAATAAATTTCTCATTTTTAATTTAAAAAAAAAATTGATTAGCCGTACCCACATATATGTCTAGTCGGGATTGAGGTTGTTATATTTTAAGACTTAGCTTACATGTCGCGGCAAGGTGAAAGGGTTAAGGTTAAAGGTTAGGGTAGGGTTTACAGCTTAAGTTTTAGTTTGTAGCAGAAGTATCTTCCTGTATGAGTGTGAGGTACTCACTCTAAGAGACATGGCGAGAAAAACAATCATGCGTGACATGGAAACAGGGCCGGCGCTACCTATAAGGCGAACTAGGTGGTCGCCTAGGGCGCCATCCCTAGGGGGGCGCAAAAGTTTTAATCGCTATTATCAAAAAAGTACCTTATAATTAACAACTTTTATGAAGGAGTAGCTATCTATTTCGGCACTCAGGACGAACTATCAATTTTGCGCCCCCACCCCAAAATTAGTTCTACTTAAGCCTATATTTATTCGCAATGGTGAAAATGCAACTCCGCCTCCCTAATTTGGAAAGGTCGGGGCGCTTTTTACCAGTCACTTTGCGTTTTTAATTTGGTGTCACATAATTGATGTAGAAGTTCGTAATTTAAATTTCGAACATTTCAAATGGATATCTAATTTTAATAGGGTTTGTAAGTCTCGTTTTTTTCTGACTTTGAATTAGAAATCTGTCCTGGTGTATAGAGTTTTGTAATGACGGGGTGTTCAACGTATTAAACTTGTTTGGTAAGTTTTGATGAATCGTTTAGGTTATGGGAGTAACGGCGGAAGGCTGTTGCCGATATGGTATAAAGTATCGAAGTGTTTAAGTGTCATAATTTTTATTTGGCTGTTTTGTAGTTGAAGGTCTAGTGGAATCTGATTGGTAATAGAGAAATAAGAATGCAGGTGATGAAGTATGTAGTTTTGGAGTTCGTAAATATTCATTCTTGTGGTATTAAGGTATCCAATAATTTTGACTGAAAGTGTAGTAGTAGGTCCAGTGAAATCGTTGTTGATTGGGAGTACCGTTTGTAGAACTTGGTGTCGTAGTTCTAGAGCATCGAGTCTAGTTATGTTTAAGTATCGAAGATTGATATGTGTTGTGAATGTAGTAGAGTATATTGAGTAGTCGAGTTTATCGTACGTAAGATGATTTCAATTCAGTACGGAACACACTACTAAAAAAGTTAGGGATCCTCTAGCTGAAAAATCTTGTTTTTTAGGAATCTATATTATCACTCTAAAAGTATTAATATATAATATTAAACAGGATGGAGTTTATAACTAACCGTAAACTTTGTTTTTTCAAAAAAAAAATAATTTTTAAAATATTTAATCAATAATTCTAGAATTGTCTGAAACAGGTACACCTGCTTGATATTTTGAAAGGCGTCCCTTTATTTAGGGGATCCAAAATTTCTAACTCATGTATGAATAAATATGTACAATTTCTTGACTGTCATCAAAATTGAATAGAAGTATGTTATGTAAAAGCTACCGTTTTTGAAGTTTCAAACAAAATCTACAGTTAAGTATTCAATAACTAGAAGATATTGTTTTCACAATCTTACATAGTTAATATAAAAGATTTGTTATAAACATTACGTAATAAAATTTATATCGTTTATTGTGTTTTTCAAGCATGTCTTAGTTATAGTTGGTTAATTTAGCTATTCTCGTTAAAGTTATTTCCCTTGAATGAAATTTCGGTCCTTGAGTTTTTAAATGAGAGATAATTCGTTGCTTAACTTTACACTTATTTCAAATTCATGCACCTTATATTGACCACTTACATATAAATACAACTTTAAGTTATTATTTGCCATTGTAAAAATTATATAGAGCTTAAATTCTAAACAAAATAGTTTGGTAGGTTTTTTAGCATTATCAAGTTGAAAAACAAATACATCAGTAGCAGTTGTATATTGCAATACTTAATGTTAGTAGACATACAGTCTTAGTCGTAAATTAAACATCTAATTAATTGTCTTTTCATATTTTTCACCCTCTCCTAAATGATTTATATATAACAATTTTAGGCTGGAATCTATAACATTTATAACCTTTTATTTTTTAAAACAAAAAAAATCGTTACATAATCACACATTTTTCAATGATAACCAAAGAAGTCAAGCTTAAAACAGGTAATATCCGTTTTGGAACTCACTTTGGGAGAACTGCAGTGAGCCCAACACTACAAGAACTGTGTTTTTTATTTTATTTTTTATTCCAGCATTTTTTTCTCTCGGGGGGGGGGGGGGGGAAGAGAAACACTTACAATTTTTTAAAGGGGGGGGGGGGGGGTTGGCGGCTATGTCGTAAAGTTTTAGTAATTAATTTGTGTGAAAGGGGGCGTTTTAATAAGTTTTGCCTAGGGCGCTAAATAACCTGGCGCCGGCACTGGTTGGAAGCTTACTAAAGAATAAGTTACCACAAAGAAAGTGTGTGTGGGGCGGGGAAATTGGGTGGGGGGGGGGTGGCAGTTTTAGAAACAATGCCAGGAGAGAGTTGTCTGAATAGATGTTGTCCGACATTTATCTACCGGGGGGGGGGGGGGGACAGGCGTGATGTGAATACACGGACACGCCTTATGGGTGATCCGGTGCGTCGCGCAACATATAAGACGAACAACCACAAACGGGTTACAGAACAAGACTGAATGAATCGAAGGCTCGTTGAAAACTAAACCTAACACAATCTATTCTAAACACAAAATGCACAAGCTAGTAAAACTATGATACAGTGGCTAGAAAAACTAGTATAGACCTAACATATTACTAACCTTGGAGATCTGGATGAAACTGAGGCAATCACACGTTTTCACACACCTTATATACCCTTACATGAACAGGTACAAACCGGACTATTACAACTCACGGCACGAGGACTGAACAAGAACGAACAGAACAGGGTACCAAGTACCAACAACATTCACCCCCATTCATTCGTATCAGTCGTTCACCACCGAGGGTAATATCCGGTATGGTACACACTCTACCAGCAACTACATGTACGATAAAGTAAAAATACAGAGACTTTGGTGTCACCCCCTCTATTCTGATTAGTGTGCCCCTGTGTCTAATAATGTAAGTAACTGTAATAAGTAATTACTCTAACTGAAAAAAATGAGACTTTCTCATTAACGTTAGTTAAATTTTGTTTTGGCGTCCCCCCCCCGCCCCCGGGTAGGTGTCACCCGACACTGTATCCCCAAATTCCCCTCTTTTGTGACGTAAACTACTAGCCCTATACGTACTCAACCGACCGACACTAGAGATCTGTCTTTTTTTCAACTTTCACTTAGTTTAAATAGTTTAAATTACATTTTTTTTTTAAAAAGCATTTAAAAAAAGAAATTCAATCTTAAACAGAAACGGTCAATTTGACCGCTCTAAGTCTCGAACTGCGCTAAATGACGCGAAGATCCAACACAACAACAAAGAAGAGCTCTAATGAAAACGGAAGTGACACTTGTTCCCTAGAGATGGCGGATACTAGTCCAACTATCGTGACACTACATAAAGGTCTTACATAGCTTCAGCCGTGTCTATAGACGCCGATAGGTTTTTATTGTAGGAAATAATTAACGGGAATTTTCTTCCGCTTTCACTTGATTAAAAAGGATCCAAATTAAACTTTAAACCGTTTTGGAATGTACAGTATTTTTAGCTTTAGTAAAAAAAAAAAGGCTGATCGGGCATTTGTAAATAAAAAGTAATAAAATTACGTAATTTGTAACTAGGCCCTTTTGTACTAGTCCTTTGGAAAAAAAAACATTTTTAAAATTCTTTTCAAAACAAGCACAGAGAATTCAGAATGAACCCCGGGGCGTATGAAATCTGTATGATAGTTTCACTGTACACACATTGGTATGAAATCGTTCTTGTTTTAACTAGACAAAACTTTTTGTCAAAACTTTTTTTTAAACTTTGTATAATGTAGCTTCTGATTTGAGGCGAGCCTTAGGGTTTAGGTTGAGTTAAGATTATCAGCGATGTTAACGGATCAAGGCTACTGCGATTTGGAAAATGTGCAATTTAAACATCTTTTCGTTGCTCCTATGTAGGTCGCGTAGTTAACATCTTACTTTAATCGACTCAGTGATCTGAGTTAGGTGATTCATAATTTATCAGATTCCTTAAGTCAGTTATCGACTAAATTCCCAGTCTACTCGTCATTGAATTGATATCATCATGCTAATTATTGATTAGAAATCACTTATCTATCTTAGCTTTTTTTTTTTCCCCATCATTTTTAAAAAAATTTTCTGTCACCAACTTAAGCTGAACTCAACTTCGACCACCGGACGAACGAATGCTAAATTTACTTGGTTTACCAATAACTTATCTATACATTTTAGTTAAATGAGTTTTGATTAAAAGATTCTCTGCATCTAATCATAACATCTATTTTTATTTTTCCTTGTTGACCAAAACTGTAGCAGTATAAAAATTACTTTACCTGACTACACAAGCCTTGTCGGCTAGTAAGGGGCGAAACCTACATTATCGTTACTTCCCTTTATTGATTTTAAATTTAATTTTTCAAAATTCTGTTTCAATATAAAATATTGGATCATGGGGGCAGACAAAATGTCCATCATCTCATCTCGTAGTACGAGATTTTCCGAGGTTTCAAGTCTATGATGGCGATTTAATCTAATTAGTTCAGGATTAAGTCATAGTTCAGGATTAAGCTAAGCCCGGCTTAGTCCCTAAATCTGTCTGCTTGACGGGTAAATAAGATTAGAGATGATAATGATGATGATAATGTCGCAGACGGTTTTAAATAGATCAAAACATTTTTCTTAATGTTTGTTAAAACTGCTTATTATATCATAATCGTGAGTTGAGAGAAGGATATTAACTCCCTGTCAATTACTTCCACGCATTTTTTCTCATGGTTGGGGTGAGGGAGCGGGGATTAAAGTATATATTTTCGACTTAAATTGTATATTTTTCAATATCGTCGGGGTGGGGTTTGTGTGGAATGGGGGATGGGGAGGTGGAGTACACTGCCCTTCCCCCGGAAAGATGCCTGAAAAAAACCTGCCAATTACTCCAGGTATCACACCCCATGTCTATTACCGCAGGGAGCTCAACCGCATGTCTATTACCAGGCTGCAGCATTTAACAATGTAAAATTTCACAATGTTCTATAGGTGTAAATTCTTGATGCTCATGAATACAAGAGACATTCTCGAAAGGGAGGGAGAGGGGGATGGTAATTGATCTGTGGGAAATGGCTAGAGGGTATTAAAGAGGGGGTAATCTCCGTAGTTAACAAATCCTATATTTTAAGTTGTCTAAACTAAACCTAAATCTAACATGAAGTCTAACTTAACATAAAACACAAAGTTAAACTCAAAACAGCATCCAATACTAACTAAAGCCGAACTATCATTGCACATAACCCGAAACTTAATCATATATTAATACTTGTTCTGTCCTATACCACGCCTATCAAATAAAAAAAGACCCATGTTTTTTCATCCTCTTTATAGTGTATCCAAAACACATCTCGCTAAACCTGGTGCTTTTTTTCATTAACTACGAAAAGGGCTGACACCCCCCCCCCCCCCTTGGCACCACCTTAGCCACGCAACTCTCTCATAAACCAACACAATATAACAACACAATTCTTGTATCTTCGATTTGTCTCTAACAATGCTCTTCCTCCTGAAACAATTGCGGTAGCAACACGCTGCGGGCTGTAACAGAGACGCAGCGTGATGCCTATACAGGCTAAAAATAGATCACAAGGTTTGTTCAAGAAGCCGTGATCATACCTTGGGATAATCTTTGTTTATTAGCAAACGATTGATGTTTTAATTAATTAAATTAACTTGGATTAGAACGTCACATGTCTACACGTGTGCCTGCTTTTTAGGGCAAGTTGGTCGTCTGAGCTCTTTTGGATTTTTTAACTGCTAAGTAAAGTAAAAGTAAAGAACCCTCTTTAGTCCTAGCGGTCCATTGGGCAGATGAAGTAGTTTGTATGTTTCTTGACTTTGGCATATGAAGAGAAGGTGTGGTCAGTACCTTTGTCCAGTCGCGTTTACTTCCCCTAATATGACTTAGGTACCCATCAGAGCTGAGTGGACTCAGGGACGTTCTACTGACTTTGACCCGGATTCGAACTCGAGACTTTCTGTTAGCAGCCAAGCGCTCTACTTGCTTAGACGACGCTGACCCATAAACAGCCAAATAGTAGTCAGACGAATATTATAATTGACACGGTTTAGACTCTTGTGCTATGAAATATTTGATTTCCTAATTCGGGAACGTCCTCTGTTTTTGTGTGTATAAAGCACTTGGCTATCTCATGCATAGTATGACCGCGACGTGCAAGAAAATAATTACTTCCATCATACGTTTGCCAAACATGTGTAGCAATTGTCAAGTTATATTATACATTTATATTTACAATTTAGGGGTGAGGGAAGACCGTAACGTTGACAATCTTGTTTTGCCACAATGTTTGAAGATTGGGGGGGGGGGGGGGGGGTTAAAAATAACGCGATGTCTCATATAGACGATATGTCACACATACACGACCTCTGTTGAATATTTAAATAAAAAATCAAAACTTCGGATCAGCGATTGCGTTAAAAGATAATTACCTTACACTAGGTCAAGGGTTCTGTTGTAAACAAAATTATTTTGTACGCCATTACGTTTCGAGCAAAGACAAACATTGTCGTTGCCGTTCGCTTATTTATTTTTAATAGAGTAGAATCAAAGCAAGTTGTATAAAGATAAAAGAAAAACTTTACCTAAACAACTTGTATTGATCAGGAACAAAAGAAGGTCAGGAAAAAAATAGCTTTCCAAAAATTACTAAATTAAAAATAAATAAATGAAAAGTTTTAGAGTGGTCTAAAAATATACGGGAGAAACATTGCGGTTTAGTTTTTAACAAATGATGTTGTAAATGTGAAAAGCCGGCTTTTAGCGTAAATATTTACACACTGCATGTCAATAAAACAAAGGGTTATTATTGAGCCTGGCAGAGAGTCGCTGAATGCATGCATCCATTTAATTCGACAAACGACGCTAATTTGTCATCGGGAAAAAGGTTGGGGTTAATTACATTGTATTGACTTGCCACACAAACAGCTCTTTTATGTGGGGGAATGTCTAGTAGATATCTGTAGATATACAGAGAGGGTTTATATGAATGATTTTACACGTTGGGTGGGGATGGGAGTGGGAGGTGTGGATGGGGGGGGTATGGGGGGGGGAAGGTCGAGTGTGAGTGTAGATATACAGAGAGGGTTTATGTGAGTGATGTTTCGCGCTGGTTGGGGGTGGCAAAAGGAGGTATGGGTGGGAGACAGGTGGGGGAGGGGGAATGGAAGGTTCGAGTATCTAAATGGACGATCTGTAAAATGTTCCAGTATTGTTCAAGACTTTGGCTAAAAAGCGCGGTTGCTTTAAAAGCAAAAGCAATCCTAATAAGTGAATGATTATAGTAGACAATCGTATCCGCAGTGTATCGTACTCCTTAAAACGAACGTAGGCGCAGATCATTAAACGTGACGTTGGGGTGGGGATGTAAGGGTAAGGACAATGGACCGACAACTTATACTGAGCTGGTATACATCTGAGGTTTTGAAAGAAGATCCCTCCAACGTATTCTCAGGATAAAGTGGGACCACAAAATCTCGAACATGGAAATACGACGAAGGACAGGCTTAAACAACATTGTCTTAGAAATACGAACGAGAAAATGGCGATGGCTGGGTCATGTCCTTCGCATGAACAGAAGAAGACTTCCGAACATAGCGCTAAAATGGACTGTATCGAACGGGATAGAAAAAGTTTTTTTTAATTATGTAGAAAATATATACTTATCACCGTGTCCACCCCAACCCATAAATAATTAGTCATTTCACCCGAAATTTGTCATATGATTTGAGCATTTTGCCACTTGGCTTTACTCACCTATCTAAGATATACCCAGAAGCCATCTCGATGGTTAACGTGATCACATGATTTATAAGACCAGACATCTTCTACATCAAAGGTAGGAAGACACCAATATATACGCCAGGAAATCAAACGTAAAGAAAAAACCGCAGACAAAAGGTCATTGACCAAGTGTATACATATTTCATTCGTGCGTCGTTCTAAGTATTTTTTTTACTTATCCGTTCAGATGTTTGAAAAAAAAAGTATTTTAAAAGCCTCTGACCTTAACAAATGGGTGCTTGAGTAAGTTTTAAATTGTTAAACTCAAACAAAGACAGGTCCATCAGTGTAGAGTTTTTTAAAGTGTCGCGATAAGAACGGTCTATATAGATGTGAGGAAACTGTATAAGAATTGATAGGACGAAAGGGAAAAAGTCTGAGGATGACGTCACATGACATTGTAGGAGCCCCAGGGGATAAAAATTAAAAGTTCCCGCTTTCAGACCTAATAGTGCAGATGAAGTAGAATTCACCTATTTCTTGACCAAGCTGTTAAGTGGAATACAAAAAATACAGAAAGAAAGCAACAAAAATAATATACAGGCCACCTATCGTATATTTGTTGAAGACATACGTACATCCTGTTGTGATTGTTACTGAAACCTAACAGAAATCTAGAAGTCCTAAATTGAAAACAAAATTTGAACGCTTTAAATCAAGCTTTAAAGTAAGATTAACATCTAAATAAATTGGGTTTTTATAATTTCTATGGTCTTTTACGTTATTGGTGGACCGTTCGCTAATGGAATATCAACAAAAAATACATTTATTAGATAGATGAGGTGAATTGTGCTAATTATGCTACGGTGAAGCGTCACCGGTCAGGGCGCAGAATTTCCTAGATGAACTTCAACGGTCATACGCTCGTGACCAAGGCGAGCCACCTAGATGGAGGCATCCAGCCTTGTCAGACATGGGGTGGGGTGGGCGCCGCCCTGCGACACAGCCATAGACACACCAATATGTTGTGCTTCCACTACCCCCCACACCAACCAGAGGCGTAGCGATCAATTCCGGCGCTCGGGGCGAACTATCAACTTTGCGCCCCCCCCCCATTTATATATTTATTCACATTCGTTAAAAGGCCCCCACCCCCTAGTTGTATAGTTATTCATATTGGCAGACTTTCCCTCCTAGTCATTGTCCCTTAACGGTTTTTATGTTGGTGTCGAATAACTGATGTAGAAAGCAATCAAGTCCGTGAAGCTAAGTAGCAGTCTATTTACATTTTTTTCCTAACTCGTTCGGCGCCCCCTTAAGGTCGGCGCCCGGGGCGGCCGCCCCACCCGTCCTCCCCTAGCTACGTCTCTGCCCCCAACGGTTAAGGAATGTAAAAAAAAAATTATACATTTATTTTTATGCTATGGTAACTGTTACATGATATGCAGGTGATATGTAAAAATAATAAACACAACCAGTATATCATTAGCAGAACAGTTGGAGCATATAAATATAATTATAACTTATTCGAATTTTAAATTACTAATGAGATAAATATAATTTATAGTGAGACAACACCCTCTTATTACGAAAAGGGATCACATCTAAAAATACATAAGGAAATTTAATATCGTATTCTATTTTAATAACTTCTTACCATTTCTAGATATTCATCACATCGGTGAATTATTAAAAATAATCCAAGATCAATTACTTAAACGAAATGTCAACGTATAATATGCACACAAAAATAACTGGCATAAAAACCAGGCTCTGAAAATTGCTAGTTTTTATCTTATGCTATAGACCAGGGCATTAGAAAACCATTTGATGTTTCTTTAGTCAAGGAGAGAAGAGAGACAACTCCATGCTAAGAACAGTAACTCTGATTTGTTTTTTTTAAAGACTATTGACAGGCAGCGAGTGAAAAGGGCGTTGATGACAGTATATTTAACTTACAGCTAAAGAGTAGATACTTTTTTATATGTAGAATTATAGTATAAGCACTATTGTAGTGATATTAACCGCTGCTATAAAATACATTATTTAAAAATATAAATCTAGACAATTACAATTATTTTTAATAATATAATTACCATAATAGCTGATAAAAAGGGACGCACTTTTAAATAAATGCAATGGAATTACCAGTTATTCGTGTTGACTTCACATTGGAGAACATGATAGAAGAATAAAAGAAGAGAAAGCTTAATAGTTTGTTTTAGACACAACCAAGCCTATTGTTTAACAAAAGATAAAGCACCAATAAGGAGTATAGTTCAACAAAATTGACCCCAAAATAAAGACTGTAGTTAAATAACAAGTATCCGTCAACAAAGCTTTTATGTTGTAGTAAAACAAAATACAATATACAACACAATATATAAAAAATCGGGCGTAGGTATGTTTTTAGAGCACATTTCTTCATCTGGTGAGTATTACTTATCAGGGGTGAAACAAAGATAAAAATCAAATCACTTATCTGATCTGACCTAATGAACGTGGTAAATTTAATTAGAATTATTAATTACAAAAAGATCAGTGGGCATGTACGATTAACAAGTGCGCATGTAATAAAACTCTAAGCATTCTCTTTTTGGAGATTGAACGAGTAGTCAGCCTAAACGAGTACCCAGCAACAAATGGGATTTAAAAAAAAAATAAAGGGCCGACATTTTTTCTAGACCCACAACTTGAATTAATACATAATAAAATGGGCTCTACCACCAGTATTTCACCAAGGTCAAGGTTGGATATAATTCTTACCTTTATTAATCAGTCCAATTTCAGAAACATTAAAAAAAAAAAATTACAACTTAAAAAAATATACGTTAAAAAAAATCAGACAAAACTGAAACTCCAGCACCGCTCACGAAAACCAGCAAGCGGTTTCGATAAAACTTCGATAAGGTTCAGCATTCCGCATGGAGACGCCGCTTTTAAATAGGCGATTATTATCGATTAGCGTTGGCCATATGCGAGAGAGGTATTTTCTCGATGATAAATGGTTATAGAAAACTGAATGTGACTATGATTCTTCACGGCAGTATGGTTGCAGTTAAAAATTCTGTAATACGTTGCGATTGAATATATAAGGATTAAAACAGCTAATATAAAAATATATGCATTCATACATTTTTACTATTAGCAGCATGATATTAACAATAACAATAATAATAATAGCTCCCCCGCCCTTTGCCCGAACGAACTATAATTTATATAGAAAATATAATAACTTTTACCAGCATCCGCACCCCCGGGAAATTTAGTCCACCTTACAGAAAGATCAAAGTGTCCCCCTCCCACCCCCTCCCCCCGCGGAGAAACAAAATCTGAATGAAACATTGGGAAAGATGTTACTCAAGTATAAAGCCCCTGATAGGCGGAGAGGCGTCACCAGTACAAGTTATTGCATAATAATTCTACAAGTAACATCAAGCAATAAGTAACATCAAGCTTCCGTGTCCTTATACTTAGTCACTTATATTTCCAAGAGGGTGTTGACACTTATTGAAGACCATATTTTATTTTCTACACACATTCTTTTTTGGTATGGGGACGGGGGACGGGGGACGGGGGGGGACGGAGCGGTAGACCGTCCATTATTTCAATTAAGAACGAAGAAGAAGAAGACGAATAACTGGAGTCCAAAAAGTCAAACACAATGGATTATTTAAAAAAAATACAAGCATACTTTAAAATTTCATTATCAACATCGAATAAAATTAGAAACAAATTGATTATTATTTTCGTCATCAGATCGTCACCGTTATCATCGGGTTATTGATTTTTCTTTCATTCTTCAAATGTCAGACATAAGAGGTTAACAACAGCGGTGCTTGAAATCTTTAGTTACAATCTTTGGCTCTCAACAACATCGACGATCGAATCAACTTCAAAAGTCGTGTCACTTCAGAAAACAAAAAGTTAACTCGGATTTCATCATGAAACTTGTGTAGTGTGTTTTAATATACAGTTGTTTGACTTAAGTTGTTTTGTTTTCACTTCTTTAGTTTTGACTTGTATAGTTTTGACTTGTATAGATTAGACTTGTATATCTTAGACTTGTATAGATTAGACTTGTATAGTTTTGAATTTTAAAGATTAGACTTGTATAGATTTGAATTGTATAGGCTAAAATTGTATAGATTAGACTTGTATAGTTGTCACTTGTATAGATTAGACTTGTATAGTTGTCACTTGTATTAGACTTGTATAGTTTTGACTTGTATAGTTTTGACTTAATGTGTTTTGGCTACTATACTTTTAAGCTGCATAGTTTTGACCTTACAACCTCGAGATGGAGCACTACTAACACTAGAATTCTACATAATTTAATGGTTACTATTTTCTTGTGGTGCATTCCTAACATAGACTACTTTGTATATTACATATACTAAGATATTTATCATTCTAGAATTTCTTACTAAAAATCTTAAACATTTTCTTTTTAATATTTAAAATGATTTTCATGTCGATCAAATAACCTAGATTTAGCCATAAATAACAACACTTATTATTTCCCCTTGGTAGTTCACTTTTCAAGGGCGACAATATAATATTAATTGCCATCGTTGTTTAAAAAATAAAACAAACCCAAATACACCCTATTGCTTAGTGTAAAATAAGTAGATAAATGCATTAAGTACATGTTTGTGTGAGAAAACGTAGATAGATAGCAAGGTAAGATAGAATTAATTATAAGTTTTTCTATATTAATGGTGGGTCGAAAAGGTTAGCTTTATAACATATTGATAATTAAAAATATGGTGCATTTTCTTTTGAAATCAATTCCTCCAGTTTCTGACGATTGGGCCAATTGGTTTTCTCCATTAAATTACTATATATGCAATTGATGTTCATGTCTTTGATGCTGTGTAAAATCATTAAATAAATTATTATTACAATTTTCAATGTTTAAAAACAATTGAATTGATAAAAAAAATAATAAAAAATATAATTTAAAGAAACTGTTTGAGGACTGCTATTGATATAGATGTTTGAAAGGGAAGAATGTTTGATTTGGTGTGTCTCATTGTAATAACAAAACTTTTCAGGTTGCTTAAAATGTCTATCATTTTAATTCTCTGTAATCCCAAATTTATTTCAGCTCTACTTAAAAATACAAAAATGAATGAAAGTAGGCTACAAGTAAGAAAGAAATACTAATATTGTAAATAGGTATCAGTCCTCACAAGCCGAAAACTGTAATACTAAAGCGAACATACAAGGCAAACTGACGCTGTAAATTACATGTCTGAGGCGAAAAAAGAGAGAAAAAACAATTGAATTATCCTACAAACTTTTGCATACAAACACACATACTGATGAAATTATTGAAATCATGTAAAGGATGTAGATGTGCTGTACTTTGTGTTAATTATAAAAATAAAATTTAAAATATAAACAAAAAAGATTTTTAAAAATAAAACAAATAAATCTTTTATTTCCTGCGACAAACTTAGCCAAGAAGTACGATGCCTTTCCTTGCAACTTACTCACTGATCGGTCAAATTCCTTGAGTTCTAGAACCGGGTTTGAACATGTATGGCTAGTTCCAGGACCAATGACGCACAGTGTTTCTTCCAGACTTTTTTCTCCGGGGGGGGGGGGGGCACTTGAAATTTTCGGGGGGGGGGGCGGTAAACTTTCTTCAGGGGGGCGGACACTGTTAAAAGTATATATTGTCTATATAAATTATATAAATTTCATTTCGTTCGGGGGGGGGGGGCGGTAAAATTTTTTCGGGGGGGGGGGGGGCTTTGCATAATGGTACAAGGGTCGTTATGGGTTGTGTTTGTATACAGGAGGTAGACATTGGAGGTAAGGGAAGAGTTTCATCTTGTAAGGTTGGAAGAAGTTTGCATTTGAAATGTTTGTTTCAGATGTTTGGCTATTCCAGAAAAGTTCGAGAGAACAACCAGCAAAGTTTGTGAGCGACGACAAGGTCGAGAGAGTGACGGAAAAGGTCGAGAGAGTGATCAGCAAAGGTCGAGAGAGTGACGGAAAAGGTCGAGAGAGCGACCAGCAAAGGTCGAGAGAGTGACGGAAAAGGTCGAGAGAGTGATCAGCAAAGGTCGAGAGAGTGACGGAAAAGGTCGTGAGAGTGACGGCAAAGGTCGAGAGAGTGACGGCAAAGGTCGAGAGAGTGACGGCAAAGGTCGAGTGAGTGACGGCAAAGGTCGAGAGAGTGACCGGCAAAGGTCGAGAGAGTGACCAGCAAAGGTCGAGAGAGTGAAGAGCAAAGGTCGAGGGAGTGAAGAGCAAAGGTCGAGGGAGTGAAGAGCAAAGGTCGAGGGAGTGAAGAGCAAAGGTCGAGGGAGTGAAGAGCAAAGGTCGAGGGAGTGAAGAGCAAAGGTCGAGAGAGCGACCAGCAAAGGTCGAGAGAGTGACGGAAAAGGTCGAGAGAGTGACCAGCAAAGGTCGAGAGAGTGACCAGCAAAGGTCGAGAGAGTGACCAGCAAAGGTCGAGAGAGTGACCAGCAAAGGTCGAGAGAGTGACGGAAAAGGTCGAGAGAGTGAAGAGCAAAGGTCGAGAGAGTGACCAGCAAAGGTCGAGAGAGTGACGGAAAAGGTCGAGAGAGTGACCAGCAAAGGTCGAGAGAGTGACCAGCAAAGGTCGAGAGAGTGACCAGCAAAGGTCGAGAGAGTGACCAGCAAAGGTCGAGAGAGTGACGGAAAAGGTCGAGAGAGTGACCAGCAAAGGTCGAGAGAATGACCAGCAAAGGTCGAAAGAGTGACGGAAAAGGTCGAGAGAGTGACCAGCAAAGGTCGAGAGAGTGACCAGCAAAGGTCGAGAGAGTGACCAGCAAAGGTCGAGAGAGTGACCAGCAAAGGTCGAGAGAGTGAAGAGCAAAGGTCGAGAGAGCGACGGAAAAGGTCGAGAGAGCGACGGAAAAGGTCGAGAGAGCAACCAGCAAAGGTTGAGAGAGCGACGGAAAAGGTCGAGAGAGCGACCAGCAAAGGTCGAGAGAGTGACCAGCAAAGGTCGAGAGAGTGATCAGCAGAGGTCGAAAGAGTGACGCAAAAGGTCGAGAGAGCGACGACAAGGTCGAGAGAGTGAAGAGCAAAGGTCGAGAGAGTGACCAGCAAAGGTCGAGAGAGTGACCAGCAAAGGTCGAGAGAGTGACCAGCAAAGGTCGAGAGAGTGACGGAAAAGGTCGAGAGAGTGAAGAGCAAAGGTCGAGAGAGTGACCAGCAAAGGTCGAGAGAGTGACGGAAAAGGTCGAGAGAGTGACCAGCAAAGGTCGAGAGATTGACCAGCAAAGGTCGAGAGAGTGACCAGCAAAGGTCGAGAGAGTGACCAGCAAAGGTCGAGAGAGTGACGGAAAAGGTCGAGAGAGTGACCAGCAAAGGTCGAGAGAGTGACCAGCAAAGGTCGAGAGAGTGACCAGCAAAGGTCGAGAGAGTGACCAGCAAAGGTCGAGAGAGTGACGGAAAAGGTCGAGAGAGTGAAGAGCAAAGGTCGAGAGAGTGACCAGCAAAGGTCGAGAGAGTGACGGAAAAGGTCGAGAGAGTGACCAGCAAAGGTCGAGAGAGTGACCAGCAAAGGTCGAGAGAGTGACCAGCAAAGGTCGAGAGAGTGACCAGCAAAGGTCGAGAGAGTGACGGAAAAGGTCGAGAGAGTGACCAGCAAAGGTCGAGAGAATGACCAGCAAAGGTCGAAAGAGTGACGGAAAAGGTCGAGAGAGTGACCAGCAAAGGTCGAGAGAGTGACCAGCAAAGGTCGAGAGAGTGACCAGCAAAGGTCGAGAGAGTGACCAGCAAAGGTCGAGAGAGTGAAGAGCAAAGGTCGAGAGAGTGACGGAAAAGGTCGAGAGAGTGACGGAAAAGGTCGAGAGAGTCACCAGCAAAGGTCGAGAGAGCGACGGAAAAGGTCAAGAGAGTGACCAGCAAAGGTCAAGAGAGTGACGACAAAGGTCGAGAGAGTGACGACAAAGGTCGAGAGAGTGACGGAAAAGGTCGAGAGAGTGACCAGCAAAGGTCGAGAGAGTCACCAGCAAAGGTCGAGAGAGCGACGGAAAAGGTCGAGAGAGTGAACAGCAAAGGTCGAGAGAGTGACCAGCAAAGGTCGAGAGAGTGACCAGCAAAGGTCGAGAGAGTGACCAGCAAAGGTCGAGAGAGTGACGAAAAAGGTCGAGAGAGTGACCAGCAAAGGTCGAGAGAGTGACGGAAAAGGTCGTGAGAGTGACGGAAAAGGTCGTGAGAGTGACGGAAAAGGTCGTGAGTGACGGAAAAGGTCGTGAGAGTGACGGAAAAGGTCGTGAGAGTGACGGAAAAGGTCGTGAGAGTGACGGAAAAGGTCGTGAGAGTGACGACAAAGGTCGAGAGAGTGACCAGCAAAGGTCGAAAGAGTGATCACTATTAACTTGTGCCCTTGTACGAACCCCTAGGTTACTAGTTCCATCGTCTCCCAAGGGCTAAATGAAACCATAAAATTAGTTTACACAAAATTAAAGTCTTATGCACAGTAAAAAATCCTTAAATAAATGACGCCTAGCACTTCATGGGATAACATCGTTCAAAGAAATCGGACCATGAAAACCATCACACCTTTTCACCACCCCTGTAATGTATCCAGTTAAGAATTTTTTTTAGTAGTGCTGATTTAAGGGGACGAAATCAGGCTCAGCTTATTTTGTCTAAAAAAACTGAGTTATCACCCTTTAAAAACAGAATAAAATGAAGATTTGTTACACGCGAAATAGAGTGCTTATTTTCACATTACACCGAATCAGAGTTTCTTCCAGGCATCTCTTCGGGGGGGGGGGGGGGGGGCAAAGCCCCCCCCCGAAATTTTTTTACCGCCCCCCCGAACGAAATGAAATTTATATAATTTATATAGAAAATATATACTTTTAACAGTGTCCGCCCCCCCCGAAGAAAGTTTACCGCCCCCCCCCCCCCCTGAAAATTTCAATAGCCCCCCCCCCCCCGGAGAAAAAAGTCTGGAAGAAACACTGCACCGAATGCGTTTTCTGGAAAAGTACGAAATGACTCGAATAATAATTTTAATTTCATAATTTTTCTCTTAGGAATTCTATAAAATCAAAGCAAACTACAAAACAGTAGAAAGCGTCAAAATTAATAGAGGTTTAATTTAAAAATTAAAAAAATGAACGAACAGTAGAGAAAGCTTGCTTATATTTTAAAACAACAAAATATCTAAAACGGAAACAAAATTCCAACTCTAATCATAGGTAATGTTTAACGCTAATCTTAATAAGATTAGTGTTATGTTTAGTAAATATTTAGCGTGAACTACAACTCATCAGACCATGTGAGGGGGGTGGGGGGGGAGGGGGGTAGCGATAGAGAGGAAGAGAGGGGACTGCAAGGCGCGCTTTTGCAGCTTGTTTTCTAACGTCTCCCAGAAGAGAATTATATATATAGATATTATAAATATATTATAAATATTATAAATGCTATAAAAAAATTAAGAGGCCATTTCCAAATTTAGATATCCCGGTATACGGTTGTAATGCATGAAATCTGACAAGAAATAAAATGAAAGAATATACAAGGCAACATATTTCTCTGACAGTATGTTATAAAATATTTGCCGGTACCTGCTATGCCCACGTGCATTTAAATGCCAACGGATATTGAGAACCAGTGTTTTATCTGTCGATGACAATCGATGGTCTTTGAGAATGTTGTTCAAGAGCGGAAGGTCTGTTCTGGCGAGGGCCATATTCAGGCGGGTGCAGTATTGATTGACACCTACATTCTGTTATGGTCATGTGACTCCCACGGGAGCCTCCGTTTTGTTGTAGGGTACACCGTGCAGGAGAGGATGGCCATGCTTTCGATTGTTTGGGGCGAAGAGGTGCTGGTTTGTGAAGACTGTTCTGTAGTCCACAGTGTCGTGATGGTTGTTTGATCCTCTCACTTGTTACATTAAAAGATGCAAAAAAAAAGAGTTATACTTAGATAAATTTTACAAGAAAGTTAATGTAATTTGTGAAACAAACTTTTCGATAAATATTCTATTGTCATCCAAAACAAAGCTTCCCTGAAAATTGCAGCGCGCTAGCTAACTGGGAAGTGCCAGAAATTTCGATCGCAAGATTTGATTGGAAAGACAGCGACGAAAGCAAGTTAAAGAAAACGTGGGAAAATTTTATGAAAAAAATACTAAAATTTTGATGTTACAAATACAGCTAGTAGAGCCACTAGCCAACAGCTACAGTAATTTAATAGTTAATATACACTAACCTAAAATTATATATTTACTACTGCCAACACTTATAGCTAGTTAGTATAGCCGCTAGCTAACAACAGCGAATATAATCTAATAATCACAGCTAGTATAGCTACTAACAACAGCTAATCTATCTATATACTACTAAAAGTCAAGTTTGTTTACATGTTTGAATATTTATTTTTTTGTATGTTTTTTTGTTTGTTTGTTTGTTTGCCTGATCAACTATTGTGATATGTTCGACTCAATCTGGATAGCTGTAAAATAGTATGTAGGTAGAGAATAATTTTTTAATGCAGACAGACTGTTAATCACAAATTTATTTAAAGACGTTAATTAATTTATTGATTTATTCATAGTTAAATTAACCGTATTTTTTAAAAAATGTTAATACTCTGAATAAACTTTGTGGGGATAGTGACGTCCCTTGATATGTTAACTTTTTGGTACGATAAAAATGGCGGACTTCATCATAGACTTTGTGGCCCATTCAAAAGTTTAACGCGTTACAAAGCTAATTTTCTGCCGGCTATAACTTAAACAATACGTCCGTTTGCTGTATTTATTACGTTCCAACACTTATATCAATTTTCAACTGTCTTTTTCATTTAGTTTTACGATAAATTTCTCTAGATCTAAAGATCAGCTATCGAAGGAAATTTATGAATCTAGCCTAGATCTAGATCTAGATCTAGCCTAGATGTAGGTCACTAGATTCGATGTAAATTCTAGATCTAGACTTAATGTAAATTCTACATCTAGAATCTATTTCAGGCCTTAATTATTTTATATAAATCTTTGTTTGGCTTATTTAAGATAAAATTTAATTTGAAAGTTAGTACTACTAGACTTATTTTTAGATCTAGATCTAGAATCTATACGCGTAAATCAAGTTGCATAAGGAGACACATAGTATAGTATAAAAATTCACTTGTGACGTCACGAGTAAATAGCTAAAATGGTAGCGTAGTCAGCTCTCATGCAGGAGGCACGGGTTCTAGACCAATATGTCAATGAAATTTTTTTTTTCAATTTTTTTTTTTTAGATGTGAATGATAACGTTGCCTATCTGAACTTGGCAAGATACAGGGCAGGTGAAGGGGGGGGGGGGGGGAAAGGGGAGGCGGGGGGTGGGGAGGGGGAAGGGGGGGGGCATATGTTGGGGCGCCAAAATGGTTTGGAAAAATAAATTGATAGGTTGAGGGGGGTTCAAATCGAAAGTTTGAGTGGGGGGGGGGGTGCACATCAAAAGTTTGAGGGGGGGGGGGGGGGTTAAAATCGAAAACTTTGTCCCCGGTCGCCGGGAAGGGTCGCTATGCCTCTGAGTGACAGACGTGATGTTTTTTGATGGATGACCCCCGAAACCCACAGTTATCCAACGGATGACGGGTATTCTAGTATACTACTAAAAGTCAAGTTTGTTTACATGTTTGAATATTTATTTGTTTGCCTGATCGAAAATTGTGATATGTTCGACTCTATCTGGAAAGCTGTAAAATGGTATGCAGGTAGAGAATAATTTTTTAATGCAGACAGACTGTTGATCACAAATTTATTTAAAGACGTTAATTAATTTATTGATTTATTCATACGTACAGTAACCCATTTTTTAAAAAAATATTTGAAAAGCCACTAGACTCGGCGGGACCGTGACGTCACAGGTTTTTGTTTACTCTTTAGTACAATAAAATGGCGGCGTCTATCGAAGAAAATTGTGTTCCCATTCACAAGTTTAACGCGTTCTAAATCTAATTTTCTGTCGGTCATAACTTTAACAATACGTCCGTTTGCTGTATTTATTACGTTCCAACACTTATATCAATGTTCAACTGTCTTTTTCATTTAGTTTTACAATAAATTTCTCTAGATCTAAAGATCAGCTATCGAAGGAAATTTATGAATCTAGCCTAGATCTAGATCTAGATCTAGCCTAGATGTAGGTCACTAGGTTTCTATGTAAATTCTAGATCTAGACTTAATGTAAATTCTACATCTAGAATCTATTTCAGGCCTTAATTATTTTATATAAATCTTTGTTTGGCTTATTTAAGATAAAATTTAATTTGAAAGTTAGTACTACTAGACTTATTTTTAGATCTAGATCTAGAATCTATACGCCGTAAATCAAGTTGCATAAGGAGATACATAGTATAGTATAAAAATTCACTTGTGACGTCACGAGTAAATAGCTAAAATGGTAGCGTAGTCAGCTCTCATGCAGGAGGCACGGGTTCTAGACCAATATGTCAATGAAATTTTTTTTTTCAATTTTTTTTTTTAGATGTGAATGATAACGTTGCCTATCTGAACTTGGCAAGATACAGGGCAGGTGAAGTAGAGTTCATCTGTTTCTTTGTCCTAAGCATATGAAAGGATAGTGTGGTCAGATACATGCTCGGCTGGAATTGTTTTTTAAACGATAAAAACATGTTGTCTGAGACTTGGCAGGACACTGGGCAGGTGAAGTAGAGTTGAGTAGGTCACCTGTGACGTCAGTTTATGAAGGGATAGTCCGAAATCGGTGTTTTCGGTGTTTTTAAAAGATAAAAAACATATATTTGAATGTGGGGTCTGTTTTTTGTGACGATAAGTGACACTGCAGTAGCGTACCGAGGAGGGGGGGGGGGACGGTAGGGGAGGGGAGGCGGGGGGGTGGGGAGGGGAGGCGGGGGGGTGGGGGGGGGAATGGGAGGCGGGGGGGTGGGGAGGGGGAAGGGGGGGGGCATATGTTGGGGCGCCAAAATGGTTTGGAAAAATAAATTGATAGGTTGAGGGGGGTTCAAATCGAAAGTTTTAGTGGGGAGGGGGTGCACATCAAAAGTTTGAGGGGGGGGGGTTCAAATCGAAAACTTTGTCCCCGGGCGCCGGGAAGGGTCGCTATGCCTCTGAGTGACAGACGTGATGTTTTTTGATGGATGACCCCCGAAACCCACAGTTATCCAACGGATGACGGGTATTCTAGTAATATCTAATAATCACAGCTAGTATAGCCACTAACAACAGCTAATAATATCTAATAATCACAGCTAGTGTAGCCAATAGCCAACAACAGCTAATATAATCTAACAATCATAGCTAGTATAGGCACTAACTAACAACAGCTAATATAATCTAACAACCACAGCTAATATAGCCACTAGCTAACAACAGCTAATATAATCTAATAATCACAGCTAGTATAGCCAATAACAAACAACAGCTAATATAATCTAACAATCACAGCTAGTATAGCAACTAACAAACAACAGCCAATATAATAAAAAAATCACAGCTAATATAGCCACTAGCTAACAACAGCTAATGTAATCGCAATCACAGTTAGTATAGCTTCTAGATATAAACAGCTAGTACTAGTATAGCGACTACCCAACAATTATAGCTAGAACAGCCATTAGCCAATAATCACAACTCATTAGCCACTAGCTAGGGTTTTAAGCAAGTATCAACTTCAATTAAACCTTGTTTAGCCACAAGCCAACAATTACGGCATTTACAAAGGTTATAAGTAAACGTATGAACATAGGCCTCAGTGGCGTAGCCAGGATCGTCTCAAAGGGGGGGGGTGTCCCAATTGTTATCCGGAGACAAACTTTAGATTTGCACCCCCCCAAACTTTCGATTTGCACCCCCCATCAAGCTTTCGATTTTCACACCCCACCCCCTCAAACTTTCGATTTGCAACCCCCCTCAAACTTTCAATTTGCACCTCCCCTCAAACTTTCAATTTGCAACCCCCCCCCCCCTCAAACTTTCGATTTGCACCCCTCCATACTTTATATATATATACCGAGGGGTCTATGAGGGGGGGGGGGTGTGACCCCCCCTAACCCCCCCTCCCTACGCCACTGATAGGCCTACATCGAATACAACATCAATGACTTTACCTACATTGATAAACTAGTCAACAAATAAAGCAGAGGTGAGCAAATCTGAAGCATTTCTGAAGTTGGTCTTTCATAGCTCTGTAATTTAGTGACTTGAAAAATAATTAAAAAAAAAATACTTTAGAAAAAAATTCTGTGTACCATACAATTGTCGGGATATTTTTGTATCTTTTCAATTCTATTGTTTTTTGTTACATATTTTTGAATAATTAGATTATTAAATTACTACTAAATACCTTCAAAATACTTTCAATGCTATACGTGTTGTCAGTATGCTGGGTATATATTATATTACAACATATTTTGGTTTGTAAATTATAACAAGGATACCTTTTATGGAAAACGCATTGAATGGCAATATAAAGTAGAAGAAGAAGATATAAATACAGGTAGCATGAGAGCTTTTAGAAAATGTTCTGCATGGTTGGATATGATGTGATATTTAGTCCGCCTCACTCAAAAGGTACTCAAGTTATAGGCTTTTGAGAAACCGGAAATAAAGTAAATACCACTTCCGGTTGCAGAAATTGCTGAAAGGTTGAAAGAAAACTACACAATGGATATCATACTTTTATATGAAGTTAGGGCAACCTAACCGAAACGGTACACATGTTGTTGTGTTTACAGACAGAGACAGACTGACAGACGGACGTATAAGTTTGCAAAAGCATATTTTTTTAGCTCTGGAAAAGGTAAAAATCGCATTTAATTTTTGTTCATGATTATAATACTTCTTCTACGCTGTTTACGAAAAAGTAAAAAATAGCCATCTTTTGATTTTATGAAGTTCTAATAGCTTCTATGTAGCTAAGTGATTTAGCTACGTAGCTGTCAAAGTTAAGCTAATCTCTTGCTAAATCTACTCCGATAATATATATTCGAAACAAGTTTTTGAAAAATAGTTATTTTATACGTATTAACTTAATGAAACTGGTAGTGTATTTGGTCAGTGTAGCTGGTTAGTGTAGCTGGTTAGTGTAGTTAGTTAGTGTAGCTGGTTAGTGTAGCTGGTTAGTGTAGCTGGTTAGTGTAGCTGGTTAGTGTAGCTGGTTAGTGAAGCTGGTTAGTGTAGCTGGTTAATGTAGTTGGTCAGTGTAGCTGAGTAGTGTAGCTGGTTAGTGTAGCTGGTTAGTGTAGCTGGTTAGTGTAGCTGGTTAGTGTAGCTGTTCAGTGTAGCTGGGTAGTGTAGCTGGTTAGTGTAGCTGGTTAGTGTAGCTGGTTAGTGTAGCTGGTTAGTGTAGCTGGTTAGTGTAGCTGGTTAGTGTAGCTGGTTAATGTAGTTGGTCGGTGTAGCTGGTTAGTGTAGCTGAGTAGTGTAGCTGGTTAGTGTAGCTGGGTAGTGTAGCTGGTTAGTGTAGCTGGTTAGTGTAGCTGGTTAGTGTAGCTGGTTAGTGTAGCTGGTCAGTGTAGCTGGTTTGTGTAGCTGGTTAGTGTAGCTGGTTAATGTAGTTGGTCAGTGTAGCTGGTTTGTGTAGCTGGTTAGTGTAGCTGGTTAGTGTAGCTGGTTAGTGTAGCTGGTTAATGTAGTTGGTCAGTGTAGCTGGTTAGTGTAGCTGGTTAGTGTAGCTGGGTAGTGTAGTTGGTCAGCGTAGCTGGGTAGTGTAGCTGGTTAGTGTAGCTGGGTAGTGTAGTTGGTCAGTGTAGCTGGGTAGTGTAGCTGGTTAGTGTAGCTGGTTAGTGTAGCTGGGTAGTGTAGCTGGTCAGTGTAGATGGTCAGTGTAGCTGGGTAGTGTAGCTGGTCAGTGTAGATGGTCAGTGTAGCTGGTCAGTGCAGTTGGTCAGTGTAGCTGGTCAGTGTATTTGGTAAGTATAACTGGTTAGTGTAGCTGGTTAGTGTAGCTGGTTTGTGTAGCTGAGTAGTGTAGCTGGTTAGTGTAGCTGGTTAGTGTAGCTGGTCAGTTATAGCTGGTTAGTGTAGCTGGGTAGTGTAGCTGGTTAGTGTAGCTGGTTAGTGTAGCTGGTTAGTGTAGCTGGTTAATGTAGTTGGTCGGTGTAGCTGGTTAGTGTAGCTGAGTAGTGTAGCTGGTTAGTTTAGCTGGGTAGTGTAGCTGGTTAGTGTAGCTGGTTAGTGTAGCTGGTTAGTGTAGCTGGTTAGTGTAGCTGGTCAGTGTAGCTGGTTTGTGTAGCTGGTTAGTGTAGCTGGTTAATGTAGTTGGTCAGTGTAGCTGGTTTGTGTAGCTGGTTAGTGTAGCTGGTTAGTGTAGCTGGTTAGTGTAGCTGGTTAATGTAGTTGGTCAGTGTAGCTGGTTAGTGTAGCTGGTTAGTGTAGCTGGGTAGTGTAGTTGGTCAGCGTAGCTGGGTAGTGTAGCTGGTTAGTGTAGCTGGGTAGTGTAGTTGGTCAGTGTAGCTGGGTAGTGTAGCTGGTTAGTGTAGCTGGTTAGTGTAGCTGGGTAGTGTAGCTGGTCAGTGTAGATGGTCAGTGTAGCTGGGTAGTGTAGCTGGTCAGTGTAGATGGTCAGTGTAGCTGGTCAGTGCAGTTGGTCAGTGTAGCTGGTCAGTGTATTTGGTAAGTATAACTGGTTAGTGTAGCTGGTTAGTGTAGCTGGTTTGTGTAGCTGAGTAGTGTAGCTGGTTAGTGTAGCTGGTTAGTGTAGCTGGTCAGTTATAGCTGGTCAGTGTAGCTGGGTAGTGTAGCTGGGTAGTGTAGCTGGTTAGTGTAGCTGGTTAGTGTAGCTGGTTAGTGTAGCTGAGTAGTGTAGCTGGTTAGTGTAGCTGGTTAGTGTAGCTGGTTAGTGTAGCTGGTTAGTGTAGCTGGTTAATGTAGTTGGTCAGTGTAGCTGAGTAGTGTAGCTGGTTAGTGTAGCTGGTTTGTGTAGCTGGTTAGTGTAGCTGGTTTGTGTAGCTGGTTAGTGTAGCTGGTTAGTGTAGCTGGTTAGTGTAGCTGGTTAATGTAGTTGGTCAGTGTAGCTGGTTAGTGTAGCTGGTTAGTGTAGCTGGGTAGTGTAGTTGGTCAGTGTAGCTGGGTAGTGTAGCTGGTTAGTGTAGCTGGGTAGTGTAGTTGGTCAGTGTAGCTGGGTAGTGTAGCTGGTTAGTGTAGCTGGTTAGTGTAGCTGGGTAGTGTAGCTGGTCAGTGTAGATGGTCAGTGTAGCTGGGTAGTGTAGCTGGTCAGTGTAGATGGTCAGTGTAGCTGGTCAGTGCAGTTGGTCAGTGTAGCTGGTCAGTGTATTTGGTAAGTATAACTGGTTAGTGTAGCTGGTTAGTGTAGCTGGTTTGTGTAGCTGAGTAGTGTAGCTGGTTAGTGTAGCTGGTTAGTGTAGCTGGTCAGTTATAGCTGGTCAGTGTAGCTGGGTAGTGTAGCTGGGTAGTGTAGCTGGTTAGTGTAGCTGGTCAGTTATAGCTGGTCAGTGTAGCTGGGTAGTGTAGCTGGGTAGTGTAGCTGGTTAGTGTAGCTGGTTAGTGTAGCTGGTTAGTGTAGCTGAGTAGTGTAGCTGGTTAGTGTAGCTGGTTAGTGTAGCTGGTTAGTGTAGCTGGTTAGTGTAGCTGGTTAGTGTAGCTGAGTAGTGTAGCTGGTTAGTGGAGCTGGGTAGTGTGGCTGGTCAGTTATAGCTGGTCAGTTATAGCTGGTCAGTTATAGCTGGTCAGTGTAGCTGGTCAGTGTAGCTGGTTAGTGTAGCTGGTTAGTGTAGCTGGTCAGTGTAGCTGGTTAGTGTAGCTGGTCAGTGTAGCTGGTCAGTGTAGCTGGTTAGTGTAGCTGGTTAGTGTAGCTGGTTAGTGTAGCTGGTCAGTGTAGCTGGTTAATGTAGTTGGTCAGTGTAGCTGAGTAGTGTAGCTGGTTAGTGTAGCTGGTTTGTGTAGCTGGTTAGTGTAGCTGGTTAGTGTAGCTGGTTAGTGTAGCTGGTTAATGTAGTTGGTCAGTGTAGCTGGTTAGTGTAGCTGGTTAGTGTAGCTGGGTAGTGTAGTTGGTCAGTGTAGCTGGGTAGTGTAGCTGGTTAGTGTAGCTGGGTAGTGTAGTTGGTCAGTGTAGCTGGGTAGTGTAGCTGGTTAGTGTAGCTGGTTAGTGTAGCTGGGTAGTGTAGCTGGTCAGTGTAGATGGTCAGTGTAGCTGGGTAGTGTAGCTGGTCAGTGTAGATGGTCAGTGTAGCTGGTCAGTGCAGTTGGTCAGTGTAGCTGGTCAGTGTATTTGGTAAGTATAACTGGTTAGTGTAGCTGGTTAGTGTAGCTGGTTTGTGTAGCTGAGTAGTGTAGCTGGTTAGTGTAGCTGGTTAGTGTAGCTGGTCAGTTATAGCTGGTCAGTGTAGCTGGGTAGTGTAGCTGGGTAGTGTAGCTGGTTAGTGTAGCTGGTCAGTTATAGCTGGTCAGTGTAGCTGGGTAGTGTAGCTGGGTAGTGTAGCTGGTTAGTGTAGCTGGTTAGTGTAGCTGGTTAGTGTAGCTGAGTAGTGTAGCTGGTTAGTGTAGCTGGTTAGTGTAGCTGGTTAGTGTAGCTGGTTAGTGTAGCTGGTTAGTGTAGCTGAGTAGTGTAGCTGGTTAGTGGAGCTGGGTAGTGTGGCTGGTCAGTTATAGCTGGTCAGTTATAGCTGGTCAGTTATAGCTGGTCAGTAAAGCTGGTCAGTGTAGCTGGTTAGTGTAGCTGGTTAGTGTAGCTGGTCAGTGTAGCTGGTTAGTGTAGCTGGTCAGTGTAGCTGGTCAGTGTAGCTGGTCAGTGTAGCTGGTCAGTGTAGCTGGTCAGTGTAGCTGGTTAGTGTAGCTGGTTAGTGTAGCTGGTCAGTGTAGCTGGGTAGTGTGGCTGGTCAGTTATAGCTGGTCAGTTATAGCTGGTCAGTTATAGCTGGTCAGTGTAGCTGGTCAGTGTAGCTGGTTAGTGTAGCTGGTTAGTGTAGCTGGTCAGTGTAGCTGGTTAGTGTAGCTGGTCAGTGTAGCTGGTCAGTGTAGCTGGTCAGTGTAGCTGGTCAGTGTAGCTGGTCAGTGTAGCTGGTTAGTGTAGCTGGTTAGTGGAGCTGGGTAGTGTGGCTGGTCAGTTATAGCTGGTCAGTTATAGCTGGTCAGTTATAGCTGGTCAGTGTAGCTGGTTAGTGTAGCTGGTTAGTGTAGCTGGTTAGTGTAGCTGAGTAGTGTGGCTGGTCAGTGTATCTGGTCAGTGTGGCTGGTCAGTGTAGCTGGTCAGTGTAGCTGGGTAGTGTAGCTGGTTAGTGTAGCTGAGTAGTGTAGCTGGTTAGTGTGGCTGGTTAGTGTAGCTGGTTAGTGTAGCTGGTCAGTGTAGCTGGTCAGTGTAGCTGGTCAGTGCAGTTGGTCAGTGTAGCTGAGTAGTGTAGCTGGTTAGTGTGGCTGGTTAGTGTAGCTGGTTAGTGTAGCTGGTCAGTGTAGCTGGTTAGTGTAGCTGGTCGTCACGATACAGCTGGTCAATAAAGCTGTACAGTATAGCTGGTCAGTGTAGCTAGCCAGCGTAAACATATTACTAAGTTACTCACAAGTATGATTTGATGTTTCTATTTTCTCAAACCAAACAGTAAACCAGTAGAACAGTAAATATCGATCACCATCGATGCTTCCTCGTGTATCGATTAGATAGATGTCAACCATTGTCAGTTTTCTATCCTTGACACTTCCTTGAGACTTAGCTGTCTATTTGTGGTTACTATAATAAGACAGCGGTTACCATTTGAAAAAGTCAAACAGTCCGTAATGTTTTGCAATGATACTATCTGCAAATAACCGCAGTAAATTCTGGTGATTTTAATACTCGTCTTAAGTGTTAACTAACACGGTTGCCATCTAGCAGTTTGTTTGAATACAATGGGGCACAGTGTCGTATCTTTTGAGAACGTCAGTGCGAATCATTACAAAAGCGCTGGTTGACCTTGAACATCGCCAATTACGTCATATATCTTCAATATTTACACTATGTTTAATTGTGGAAAGGTAAACTCGAGTATGAATGTAGGACGAATGGGGAATCATTTGCTTTGGGTTACTCAGAGGCGTATTCAGAGGGGATGGGTTGACAGGGCCGTGGGTGCGGACCGCACCAGGTGACACCGTTTAGAGGTTTGAAAACATGGAAAAAAAATAGCAAACTATATAGAAAAAATACTTTTGTTTTGAATAAATAATAAAGAAAAATTAAATAGAATTTAAACTGCAAATTGTCTTGTGTTTTTTTTGTGTGTCTTGGCATTATCTGATCTTAGCCTCTTTTATGGTCCTCTTTACTCTCACTGTTATAGTATCACGAAGTATTTTTGGCATGTGTTTTTTATCATCTCTTCTATAAGCTAACACGTCTCCTCAATCCGAACAATCCATTCACCAATAGCCTTCGCTATTTGTAATCGATTTGCGATAGCGATGTATGTGTGTCAAAGTGCTAAAGGCGTATTTGCATTGCTCAGATTTCAGTCCCATTTCCATTTATTGACATCTTTGTTTAAGCATTACATCTATTTAAGAGTGACCAGATGCATGTGATAAACGTGATGTTTATTGCCGAACTTCGCAATCGGTATTTTGAATTTTAATTTAGTAACAGGAAATATTTTAACAATGGGAAAAGAATACTTTTATCTTAGTTGCGTGTTTTTGTGTTTCAGTAAGTTTGAAGAAGGTGAGTCGCCCTGTTTTATTATTGTTGTTAGAAGTCATTAGAGCTAAGGTATAGATATATTAGTATTTTGGACATGCAGTGAACAAATTTTGCATTCAGTGTGTTTAAACGAAGGTGTATACGCAATTGCCTCAGTCAGAGCATTGTTTCAACAAGATATCACACACCAAACTATCACACCTTGAAAATGTCGCATCTTTAAAATTTGGCACTTAAAATGTCACACACCTAAAATATCACACACCTAAATTTTGGCACACCTCTAAAATTTCGAACACTTAAACATCACACCTCTAAAATGTCCCATAATAAAGTTTCGCAACCCTTAGTTTTGGCAAACCTAAAATATCACACTTTTAAAATGAAACACTCTTAACATGTCGCACTCCTAAAAAATCTATAATTATGAAGCAAGTAAAAAAAGACAAAGGCATTATTACTACTAAGCACGAGCAATTAAATTAAAATGAAGCTTGTAAAAAATAAATATTCATTTGTTACTGCTAGGCCTTCTTTCAATATTTCAATATTCTTTCAAAAGGCCGATCCTATATCAATATAAATGCCTTGCATTATCTCAGTGTTACAGCTAAGCATTATTTCAGTGGTGTTAAAGCTAAGCATTCTCTAATTGTTTCATATAAGTCTTATCTTAATGTTCCAGATATGCCTTATCTCATTGTTCCAGATATGCCTTTATCACATTGTTTCAGATATGCCTTAACTTAATTTATAGCTACGCCTAATCTTATTGTTACAGCCTTGAATAATTTCATTGTTACAGATAAACATTATTTCTGTATTACAGATATGCCTAATCTCATTATTACAGCTATGGATTATCTCACTGTTACAGCTATAGATTATCTCAGTGTTACAGCTATGCTTAGTTTTATGGTTACAGATATACATTATCGCTGAGTTACAGATATACATTATCTCATTGTTAGCAACTAGGCTTTACCTTTTATTTAGATAGTACAATTTTCATAATTATCACCGGGTTAACGATCTTAAATCTCGCGATCTTCAACTCTATTATTTAACCATCCGACATTTTGTTTGTATCTCTCTAGGTACTGCCACATCAACGAACGTGACAGAGGGCAGATTTTTCTCGGTCGACTCGACAAACATGACACTACTTGCCACAGAGGATTTCTTTGAGAATGTTGGGCTGACTTCTTGCGCGTCCGCTTGTGTCAAGTCTAAAAATGCATGCAGGACGTTTTTCTACAGTAAAACCTTCAGGAACTGTACCTTAGGTAAGTGGTCACGGAGCTGTAGCTATTCATGTAATGTACCATACACATGAAGTGTAATATACACATGAAATGTAGTATACACATTTCGGACATAGCTGTAGCAATTCATGAAATGTACCTATACACATGACAAAACTGTAACTATTCATGGAATCTACCATACCCATTTCTGACAAAACTGTAACTATTCATAGAGTATACCGTACGCATTTCTGACAAAACTGTAACTATTCATGGAATGTAAAATACATATTTCTGACATAACTATCTATTCATAAGATGTACCATACACATGAAATGTCATATACACATTTCTGACAGAGCTGTAGCTATTATGTAATATACTGTTGTGAACACACGGACACGCCTCTAAGGGTGATACATTGACTATCTAACAGTACAGAACTAACCTACACTAACCTTGTGGGAGAACTGGACTAAACTGAGGCAATCACACACGCTCACACACACCTTATATACCCTTACATAAACAGGTACAAACAGTTTATCACAACTCACAACACGATGATTGAACAGGGATGAACGGATCAGGGTACAAAGTGTACATAACATTCACCCCCATTCCTCCCCATTCACTCATTCACTACATATACACATTTCTGACATTACTGTGGATATTCACGAAATGCAACACACATTTCTTACACTGCCGCATTATTGATGAATATTGATTAAAAAAATATATATTTTCTGTTATAACTATATCAAAAAGTTGGTGTTAACGTGTGATTGTTTATATTCTGCCGATAATAACATGTTAATTTAAATATTATTTTTTCTGCAATTGACGCTAACTATATCTAAAGGTCTGTGTTAACTTGTGAATTTTTAGATTCTGCCGATGATAGATGTTAATTTAAATACTATTTTTTTTTGTAATATGGCTTGTAGGTCACCAAATTCGCCTTCTCGTTCTTGCCAGTTAGTATTTTAAAATCTTAAAGTGAGGTCTAGAAACAAATAGCTGCCATGTTTTTTTTATTATCAATGGGACACATGTTCAAAATAATTTAGTTAAAAAATTATATCTCTACCTGGCTAATGAGATTTAGAATTTTAAGCGAGAGAGACCGAGACTTACAAGCCTATTGACGCTAACTGTATCTAAAGGTCTGTGCTTCTGACTGTTTACATTCTGCCGATGATGGCATGTTTCAGGTTCCTGGCTCCTACCCTACAACGGCTCAACCAACTGGTCAAGTGGAAAACTCTACACAAACCAATCACTTTGTTACCTCACGGAGATGCCTGCGTACCCAGCTAAGGTGGACACAAGTTCCTGCATAAATGCCGCGTGTCTAGGTATGGTGACATTTAAACTGTAAACTAATGCCGTGTCAAGGTATGGTGACATCTAAACTTTAGACCAATGACGTGTATTATCATATTCTGGTCTAATGTCGTGTATAAAGTTTATTTTAATACCAGGTCCAAAGTCTAGTCTAAAGTCTATTCTAAAGCCTAGTCTTAACTCTAGTCTAAAGTCTAGTCTGAAGTCTAGTTCTATGCTGTATCTAAAGTCTAGTCTAAAATCTAGTGTAAAGTCTAATCTAATGGCGTGTCTAAAGTCGAGTCTGCGTGCAAAAAAGGGAAAAAAAAACAGCCATTCTATGATGCATTACTAAACTGAATTACACACAGTCTAATTTAATAAAATAGCAGCATACATACTGATTTAACTATCTATTACTAGAATCTACATCTATTCCACAGCAGCACATACACGATGCTTAGGCCAATGCACTAATGGCAAATGTGAATCGGCTTTTTTTCGTAGACTTAATAGAAAAATCTTTTTCTGAATTAGTGTGTAAATATTAACTTATAGAAAAGAAATATTAGTCCATTCACGAGATTTCAATGCGTCCAAATAAGAAATTTAGTTCTATTTTCTTATTTTCTACTTCATTTTAAAGTTTATTTTTAATTTGGTTTATTTATTACACTCATCAAGGATTGTTATTATAAAATGAAATTGTAATACTTAAACATTATTTAGATCAATAAGCACTTTCTAGACAGTTTAAAGATATAAAACTAGACACAGAGGCGTAGCGAGGGGGGGGGGGGGAGGGTGCGGGGGTGCGGGGGTGCGGACCGCACCGGGTGACACCATTTAGGGGGTGACACCAAGGCAAAAAATTAAAAAAAAAAAAGCAAAATATATAGAGAAAAACATGAGGGGGGTGCAAATCGAAAGATTGGGGGTGGGGGTAGGGGAGGTGCAAATCGAAAATTTGAAAGTTTGTCCCCGGGAAGGGTCGCTACGCTTCTGGGGGGTGACACCATTAAGTGCCGCACCGGGTGACACCCCACCCCGCTACGCCACTGACTAGACATACATAATAACGAAATGTATTCTGCTAGAAAGTGTGGGATGTCAATACTAGACATTCTTTAGAACGACAAGGTCTCTTCTAGACAGTTTGAAGTGTCAATACTAGACATATATAGATCGAGAAACACTTGTCTAGGCAGTATGCAGTGTAGATATTAGACATTCTGTAAAACGACAAACTCTCATCCACTGTATATCTATCATTGAGACGCTATGTTTTCACAGGTAAAGTAACGCTAGGAAACAACACAAGTTTCGACAGGTCAAAGACCTACAGGTCATGTCTGGACGTCAAGAACACCACAGAACCCAGGAAGGTCGTCCTGCTCACTTCCGGTCTAACGGTCATGTGCGACACCGTGACCGACGGCGGAGGATGGACCATTTTCCAGCGACGATTCTCCGGTGCCGTGGACTTTTACCGCAGCTGGGAGGAATACAAATACGGTTTCGGGGACTACGGAATCGGGACTTTTTACCTCGGGAACGAAAATATTTACTGCCTGAGTTCCACGTCTCGCCACGAGCTACGCATTGACCTAACTTACAACGGCATCAAATACTACGCTAGATACGCCAGCTACGCTTTTTTTAACGAGTCCGAAGGGTATAGATTGACTATTGCCAACTACACAGGCGACGCCGGCGACTCCATGTCCATCTCCAACGCCAACAGCATGTTCAGCACGTACGACAGGGACAACGACGTCGACCCAAGCAGGCACTGTGCCGTCCGCTACCACGCAGGCTGGTGGTACAAGCGCTGCCACTACGCGCACCTCAACGGCAACTGGGGCGACAACAGCTACAGCATGGGACTCAACTGGTACAACCTGACCGGGGACTACGCCAGCGTCGACAACTGCGAGATGAAGATACGGCCCTACTGACGTCGTAGGGCTTCTGATGTCACGTCACACGGCCCTTATAATGTCACGTCATTCAGACCTTCTGACGTCATACGGCTTCTGATGTCACGTCACGCGGCCCTTATAACGTCACACTGCTTCTGATGTCAAGACATCAATTCCTTCTGATGCAACTTAATACGGCCCATTTGAATGTCACTTCATAAGGCCCATTTTGATGTAATTTCATATGGCCTATTTGGATGCAACTTCAAATGGCCCATTTTGACGTGACTTCATATGGCCTAGTTGGATGTGACGTCATGCGGCCCATTTGGATGTCACCTCATATAGCCCAGTTGGATGTGACTTCATATGGCCCAGTTGGATGTGACTTCATATGGCCCATTTAGATGTCAAGTCATTCAGTCCTGACGTGACGTCATTCGGTCTTTCTGATGTCCCACAATACACAGAATAAAAGAACAATAAATTATGCGCATGTGCGAGTTTGTTTAATCCCATTTGTTTTGGTCAGGTTAGTTAGGGATTTGAAGATAAGAGCAGTGTCGGGCAAATTGTGGTGTTGTGGTCTGGGCTAAGGAGTAGAGCGAAAATATTGGTGTTTGGTGTGGCGGGCTGGTTAATTAAGCGTTGGTGTGATCATCTAGGGTAATTAGGGAGTAATGAGTTTTGGGTGTATAGGTGTGGAGTTTAGAGTTGCAACGTTGGTATAGTTGTGGTAAGCGTAAGGGTTGATGATGTGAGGTTGGTGTTGAGGAGAGGTAGAGTAGATTTGTAGTGTGGTTTGTGGTGTTTGTGGTTTGGTGTTTACTGTGTGGGGTTTGGTGTGAGTTTGTGGTGTTGTGTTTGTAATTTGGTGTTAATGGTGTGAGGGTTAATGGTGTCATGGCTTTGTTGTGGTTTTGAGGAAAGGGTTTGTGATGTGGGGTTTGTGGTGTGGGGTACATTGAGCGGTTGTCGTATTGGTTTGTGTTGTGGGATTGTGGTTTGAGTTTTTAATGGGCATCACGTTTGTAAGCTTGTGGCGATTGTTATGTGGTATTTGTGATTTTCGACTTCACAGTTACAAGAAAAATATATTGTCACGATAGGAACTTATATTAATCGCTAATGCTTATTTCATTTGCACATTTTTATACATGGCATATTATGAAAACATCAAAGACGATAACTGCCCAGCATAGACGTACCAACAAGAAAACTTATGATCAGAGTACCTATCAGATGTAGACAACCATACCTATATACTCAGTTTGTCGGCCTGGGTTCTACTGATATTGTTGCGACCTGTATCTGGGTGTTACACTGGTTGGGAAATCTTTATGCAACTCATGTAGATGATTTTTCTGGACGAATTCTTTCGATCTACGCTCAGCGACGTAGCTTTAAGGCTACATACAGTTCTTTTTTTTTTGTTCATTAGCAATGAGGCTTGCCAAAGAATTTCGTTCAGTAAAATTGGCTGGGCCAAAACAATATACCGTCTTTTGTAGGGGTCACAGAAACATTTGAACCCTTGGATTGCCAGTTTGGAAATCGTAACTTTATTCAAATTTACTATTTTTACATTGAAAAAAATAAAACTATAGGCCAACAAATAGCATTTACTGCTATCGTTTTCTTTACACGGGGATTAAAGGGAGACGACTTAATATTTAATACTAAATTAGAAAAAGATGATTGCTCTATCAAAATTTACAATTCGGTCTATAATTATTTATTCAATAAAAAGAGATAAACTGTTTTTATAGGAAATTACTGTAAGATTATCTTTTATCTATATACCGAATTTTTTTTAGGCTATTAATGCAAACTAAAAAGTGGTAGCTAATTTAAAGACTTATTTTAAGAATATTCTCCAATTATACTTTAAAGTTGGTACAGTTGCTCTTTTCCGACAAAATATTCTCTAACTAGTCTATATTTAAAATTATATAAAAACTTTCCAAATTGCTTTCCTGAACGACTTTATTATTTAAAAATATTAAATATGATGTACATGTTTATTGTTTTTATCATAAAAAATACGATAACTCTCAATTATATAAAGTAACTTTGTACGGTCAGTTGAAGGTACACCGTGAAAACATTACAGAAGGTCTGAAACAGCTTCAACATACTGAGCAGCCTCGTTGTTAAGCTCATAATATACGTTTTAGATAATCTGTCGAAATACTGTGAATCACTGAGTATCACAGTGTGTTGATGATTTGTCGAAATATTGAGACTACTTGATCAGCAGCTTTTGTAAGCTCTGGTGAACTCTTTAAAAAAGATAGGTAGTTGAGAAATTTTATAATCATCTTTTCCTTTTTGAGCCCAAGACAAATGGGGCCGCCACAGAAAGCTCCCTCAACTTTTGTCGGTCACCGTCGATTTTCCTAGCAGTCCCCCATGACAGTTCTGCCTCTGCCAGCCGCTTCAAATAAGTAATAATAATAATAATAATAATAATAATAATAATAATAATAATAATAATAATAATAATAATAATAATAATAATAATAATAATAATAATAATAATAATAATAATAATAATAATAATAATAATAATTATAATTATAATTATAATTATAATTATATATATATATATATGTATATATATATATATATATATATATATATATATATATATATATATATATATATATATATATATATATATATAAATGTGTGTGTGTCGAAAATGTGTATTAAAATGATATTTGACAATAAAAACTACATAGGATAATTCACTAAAAGAATAATATTTAAACCCAGAATTCGATGTAGACTCACACAATGCACACATAAGATAGCAAAACATCTGACCAAAAGTGCATGCAGTATATTTAAGTAATATCATGGTCAAAAACAAAATTCCCCTAATATACTGTGTATAGATGTTCTCATACAATTAACAAAACAGAGCGATAGACGGATAAACAGTCGGGCAGATAGACAAGTACGTTTAAGCCGGTAGAACAATTACATTAACAGCATGGTGCCAACTGTGTATCCACTGAATGACGGCTAAAGCTAAGTGATTAGTACAGTATGTTTTCCTTGCTATGATGTGAGCTGTTTTTAACAAGATTAAATATAACTATTATTGCATGCAGAGGCGTAGCGACCCTTCCCGGCGCCCGGGGACATACTTTCAATTTGGCGCCCCCCTCGGGAGCAAATTTTCGATTTGCACCCCCCCCCCCCTCAAACTTTCGATTTGCATGCAACCCCCCCCTCGAACTTTTCATTTGCACCCCCCCTCAAACTTTCAATTTGGCGCCCCCCCCCCTAAGGTCGGCGCCCGGGGACATATGTCCCCCCCCCCCGCCCCCCCCCCCCCCCCCTCGCTACGCCTCTGATTGCATGTAATGTACTTAAAAAAATAAAAACAATAAATATTCACTGATTACTTCCCATCTGATTTGTTTCAACTGAATCACGGGAAACAACTTAATATTAAGTATTAAAGTAGTCGAAAACAATACATTACAAGAATCCCAGATTTACTGATTACTGATACAATTAAAAAATATTAAATAAATTTATGCATTAAAAAAAATCTGTAACTGAGAATCATATATAGGTATCAACATTATTTATTTTAAGTTCTGTTAAACATCAACCTTTAGCTGAATAATATATTAATTTTTATAATTTTAATAAGTTTTTAAAGAATTTATTTAAAAATCCATGTTTTCTTTGATAGATTAAAAAAGAAATAAACAAACTTCACTCCAACAAAAACCTCGTGTTTAGCTCTACCAAGGTCACCATGACCCATCAAGATTCAACATCTAAACAAAAGCCCTGTCTAGAATTGCTCAATGCTAGAAATGATGGTGATGAAACTTGTCAAACATTTATCTTACACGACGAAGATCATACGTTGGGGAATTCCTTGAAATATATGCTTAATAAAAACCCAGATGTGACTTTTGTTGGCTACAGCATCACCCATCCTTCGGAGAACAAAATCAACCTGCGCATTCAGACATCAGGCAAACCAGCTGTGGATGTTTTAAAGCAGCTTTGAAAGATTTAAAACAAATGTGCAGTCACATGCTGACAACTTTTGAGTCCTCAACAAAATATTACAAAGAGAACCATATGGAAGTAAATGACATGGACACTCATTCTTAAGATTGTTTATATGGAACAGTGGATGATTGTGTTGTAAATACATTTTGTGTGAATGCTGCGTTTCACTCTGCCAGTATGAATTCAATTTCATAAATTTTAAGCTTTGTCTAGTGTGAACGAGTTAATAATTTGTAGTGAGATTTCATCATGATTGTGTTCATCACATGTTTTAAATAAATATTCTTGTTACATTCAAAAAAAAAGAAATAACATATAGAAAGAAAGAAAGAAAGGATCATAACGATCAGATTGATCTTAACATAATGCTTTTTTAAAATTGAAAAAAAAAAAAAAAAAAAAAAGAAAGAAAAAAGTATTACTATTGTAAATCTGTATCAGTCCTCACAAGCCGATGATGAAAACTGTAATACTAAAGCGAACACACAACTGACGCTATAAATTACGTGTCTGAGGCGAAAAAAGAAATAAAAAAATAAAAACTTTAAAATAAAATCAGATCTAGATCCTGATTATGTCTGAGTACCGTGAAATTCAAAATACATCATCACACGAAACAAATTATCAAGAGAACATATGATGGCGGACAATAAATACTAAACAACAAACATCAACTTCTTTAAAATAATTAAGGTAATTTAATAACTGGGCCAAATGCTCAAAATGAATATATCATTAATAGACTCCATTGATGATATAAAATTCCAGATAATTTCCAGTCTGGTCATAGAGCGGCTCCCGCTAATTAAGTTAGCACCCGTTAAATAGATTGAAAGATATAGTCCTAGAGCGGCTCCCGCTAATTAAGATGGCACCCGTTAAATAGATTGAAAGATATAGTCATAGAGCGGCTCCCGCTAATTAAGTTGGCACCCGTTAAATAGATTGAAAGATATAGTCATAGAGCGGCTCCAGCTAATTAAGTTGGTACCCGTTAAATAGATTGAAAGATAAAGTCCTAGAGCGGCTCCCGCTAATTAAGTTGGCACCCGTTAAATAGATTGAAAGATATAATCACTATTATCATCTATACCAGTAGTTCTTAACCCTTTTGCAGGTACCAAACCCCCACCAGTATTGTGTGCGCATTCACCGAACCCTTCTCAACAGGAAAAATGGAATAGGAGTTTCTTTATCACATTCAAAACATTGGTATATACTTCACTGTTGCAAAAAATGAATAGTACATCAACATCACTGTGTTCAAAGAATCTAATCGCTTGCTGTATCCCCGGATAAAAAGAAAACAATTTTCTCAAAACCATTTTTATCAAAACTATTTAGTACACTATGCTTGATAGAAGATGTGTATGTTGAGTAGGTTTAATTTAGAAATGAAGTCTTAAAATAATTTGTTTCCGGATACTTTAATTAATTAACTAAAGATGGCAGGGTCAGACGGTAGAGTGCTCGACTGCTAATCCAAAGGTTTTGAGTTCGGATGTCGAACCAGACTCGATCAGCATGAAGTCCTTGAGTCCACTCAGCTCTACGAGTACCTGTCTCACTTTAGGGAGTGTTAAGGCGGTTGTGTTCAGTGCTGAACACACCATCCCTTCATATGTCAAGAAACGTATGAACTCTACTTCATCTGCCTTATGGATCATAAGGTCAGAAATCAGAACTTCCATCATCATGTTTTCCCGAACGTGCCCAAGACAGGGAAGATGAAGTAGAGCTCATCTGTTTTCAGAGACCTCGGTATACAAGGGGATAATGTGGTCAGCACGTTACTTATACTTTAACAATGAAAGTCGGAGACACGTGACTTAAGAAGCTGAAGTTAGTTTTAGTT